>NC_056725.1:1644427007-1644442007 GCF_019279795.1 Protopterus annectens
GAAGAAAGTAGACAGGAGTATAAGGAAATGAGGTGCATGGCAAAGAGAGAGGTGGCAAAGGCTAAGGATAAGGCATATGAAGAGTTGTATGAAAGGTTGGACACTAAGGAGGGAGAAAAGGACCTTTACTGATTGGCTAGACAGAGGGACCGATCTAGGAAAGATGTGCATCAGGTAAAGATGATAAAGGATAATAAGGGAAAATGGATCACAAGTGAGGAGAGTGTGTTGAGCAGATGGAAAGAGTACATTGAGGGGTTGATGAATGAAGAGAATGAGAGGGAGAGAAGGTTGGATGATGTGCAGATAGTGAATCATGAAGTGCAATGTATTAGCAAGGAGGAAGTAAGGATAGCTATGAAGAGGATGAAGAATGGAAAGGCTATTAGTCCAGATGACATACCTGTGGAAGCATGGAGGTGTTTAGGTGAAATGGCAGTGGAATTTTTAACTAGATTATTTAATGAAATCTTGGAAAGTGAGAGGATGCTTGAGGAATGGAGAAAAAGTGTTTTGGTACCGATTTTTAAGAATAAGGGTGATGTGCAGAGCTGTAGTAACTACAGAGGGATTAAATTGATCAGTCACATCATGAAGTTATGGGAAAGAGTAGTGGAACCTATGTTAAGAAGGGATGTGATGATTAGTGATCAGCAGTATGGTTTTATGCCAGGAAAGAGCGCTACACATGTGATGTTTGCTCTGAGAGTTTTGATAGAGAAGTACAGAGAAGGTCAGAAGGAGATGCATTGTGTCTTTTTGGACTTAGGGAAAGCATATGACAGGGTGCCTAGAGAGGAGTTGTGGTATTGTGTGAGGAAGGGAGTGTCAGAGAAGTATGTAAGAGTCGTACAGGATATGTACGAGGGTAGTGTGACAGCGGTGAGGTCTACTGTGGGAGTGACGGATGCGTTTAAGGTCGAGGTGGGATTACATCAAGGATTAGCTCTGAGCCCTTTCTTATTTGCAATGGTGATGGACAGGTTGACAGACGAGATCAGACAGGAGTCCCAGTGGACTATGATGTTTGCAGATGACATTGTCATCTGTAGTGAGAGTAGGGAACAGGTGGAGGGTACCCTGGAGAGGTGGAGATATACTCTAGAGAGAAGAGGAATGAAGGTCAGCAGGACTAAGACAGAATGTATGTGTGTGAATAAGAGGGAGGATAGGGGAATTGTGAAGATGCAGGGAGTAGAGGTGGCAAAGGTGGATGAGTTTAAATACTTGGGATCAACAGTTCAGAGTAATGGTGAGTGTGGAAGAGAGGTGAAGAAGAGCGTACAGGCAGGATGGAGTGGGTGGAGAAGAGTGTCAGGAGTGATTTGGACAGGTGAGTACCAGTAAGATTGAAAGGGAAGGTCTACAAGATGGTAGTGAGACCAGCTATGTTATATGAGTTGGAGGCAGTGGCGTTGACAAAAAGGCAGGAGTCAGAGCTGGACATGGAAGAGTTAAAGATGTTAAGATTTGCTCTGGGTGTGGCGAGGGTGGATAGGATTAGGAATAAGTATATTAGAGGGTCAGCCAAGGTTGGAAGGGTTGGAGATAAAGGCAGAGAGGCAAGATTACATTGGTTTGGACCTGTGCTGAGGGGGGATGCAGAGTATATTGGGAAAAAGATGCTAAGGATGAAGCTGCCAGGTAACAGGAAAAGACAAAGGCCTAAGATAAGGTTTATAGATGTGGTGAGAGAGGACATGCAGATAGTTGGTGTGACAGAACAAGATGCAGAGGACAGGAAGAAATGGAAACAGATGATGCGCTGTGATGACCCCTAACGAGAGCAGTCAAAAGAGAAGAAGACTGATTTTGCTGCTCATCTTTCTTTTAGTGTTTGATATTATGCAGTGTAATGCATACAAACAATGAACTACTAATAAAACAACATCATAAAGTCTGTGAGAGGTGTGTTCACACAATCTGCAGGCCACCCTCCCATCTACATAAATAGTAAGCAAGCCTCACACAAGCCTATCTCCATCTCTGCATGCATGCATTGTGCTGATATATGCAGTGAATGTTACAAAATGTCTCCCTAAGCCTCCTAAAATAAGGACAGAACCTCAGCCTCAAACCAATACCACAACACCTCCACTCTGAAAAAACACAATATAAAGTCACACAGTGCAAGAAGTGACAAGGTTGCTGACTCTAAATAATCTCCCCCATTAAGTCCATGCACACAAACTGAAATGTCTTAGTAACATCTGGCTCAGCTGTTAGGCATGCAGCTTCTGCTTTCACCAAACTGGAATATGATAAGAATATGTTGGTAGTTGGCCATTTTTCCAGTGCCAAGATCCATGATGCTACATTAAAATCCTCCAAAAAAGACAAATATGATTACCATCTGGTAGGAACACATACAGTTGTGAATCATTTGAAGTGTTCAGCTCACTGGAATATGTAGAGACAGGATGACGGTCTCTATGCATGTATCCAGTGCAGGCAAGCCTCTCATCGTAAGTGCAATTCTTCCATCACCTAGAATGATGGCCAAGTTCAAAGAAAATATAATTGGCTTTAATAACAGGATAAGTAACATTTTTTAACAGAGTCAGGCACTGTGTTGAAATATTGGTAGCCCCTATAGTATCCAATGCACTTAACTATTCCCTAAAAAAACTCAGGATTTTTCTGCTAGGGCCATAAATATTTCACAGGACTAGTTCAGCAGCATGGCTTCTAAATTCATCGCACAAAGGCCTGTCCTCATTGCTTAATATTTTCTCCAACATTTCCTCCCTTAAGTATACCCACCAATTGATTCTCTTGCTTTTAGTTCACTTACATAAGTTTAAAACATTTGCACCTTTACACATTTTCTTAATCATATTTGCATGATTAAATCTACCTTACATGCTGAAGCTAGGAAGAGACAGTTTGTCATTAGACAGGACTGTTAAGTCCACTAACATTCAAAGAAACTCAAATAACTATAAATTGAGATTGTAATTCCCATTTAGTAACAGTCCAAAAGGTATTGGCTACTAGAGTACTGCCACCAACAGAAATTTATTTACTAAGGTGGTGGAATATTAGTTTCTGGTGCCAGTATAATCAGCAAACAAAATAAACAGGTGCAAGTATGTGCATGAGTGAATATATAAAATAGAGTTCTGCTGCTTAAGGTTTAGTTTATGTGGAACTAGTTTTTGTACCACCACCTTTGCTTTGCTTAACATTTTTCCACATAATGTTCAGCACATTGTATTACCCAAAAGTCTGTGCATCTAGCTTGCAGAACCTTATCTGGAAGGGTTTACTCTCATTTGAGCAATGTGCATCTTTCTGCATTCATCTCAGCCAGGTCATTCAGGTTTAGTTTCAAGAGGGAGCCCTGTGGGGAAGAATTACTTTCTAGTGGTTTTCTCACTCTTGACATTTCCTCTGATAGTTCTATCTGTATATTATTCACAATTATGGCACTGTTACACTTGTCAGAGGTCTTTGAAGTGGGAGCCCCAATGGATTTCCTGGCCCGCTTATTCTTTTGGACTTTGCAGCGTCTGGTTCTGTGTTTTCTATTTGGCTATGAGTACCTTGCCCAACCTGGCTTATTACTGTAGCAGAGAGTAGATTCCTCTGCAGAAAACTCCTGGAAATGTCTGAGTCTAAAAGAACTGCCATTTATTAGTCCATTTCAGATGCAGTATGACTGGGAATTTAAAGGAGCTTGGAACTTAAGTAGTATGGCAGACAGACTACACTTTCTAAAATGCAATGTGATTACCAATACATCCCCAAAAATGTACTTCAAAAGCTTTCAGGATAAACGGTATCCCTACTTGGTACTTGACAGTAATAATTCCTATGTCAGCAAAGTTCTGACAATGAAAAATCTGCTATGGTGAGCTTCCTGATGCTCTGTAAAGCCTCTCAATAGTAAACTCGTAGGTAAAATTTACATTTAAGCAGCTAGCAAATGCTTCACTAACAAGGATGCCAAGTCTTTTATTTCTAAGGCTTTGCAAATTAAAGACAGATACATATTTTTGTACTGCATGTGATTCTCGAAGTACTCCAGATTACTCTGTTCAGCATGCAATTTCTGGGTATGGTTCTCAACTATCCTGGCTTTCTCAAGAATTTTTGTATTGACAGCAGATTCAAAATCTCTGTTTTGGTCATACAGCCCATTCCAGTTTCAAATATATTTCTTCTGCAAGCCGAGAATGGTGGTAACTTGAAGAATAAGGAATATTTTATGGTTCAGTTCATTAAGCTCCTTAGAGTGCATGAAGAATTCTCTTACTCTCTTAATGATAGTTCCACCCTCATAATTGGCCATGTAACTGATGTCATTCTAGGAAGTCCATTATGCACATACTTGAGACAACATGTCTGACAGGGCTCCTTGCTTTGCAAGGAATGGCCTGCAACTTTCCTGTAATGGCCTCTGTATGTTGGCCAGTGTTTTTATTTCTGCCCATATAGTGCCTCTGTTAGTCAAAATGCTTCTTCTGGACATCCCTTAACAAATAATACTTCATTATGTCAATCGTAGTCACATCAAGGTTTTTCTGGTAAATGCTAGAAATCTAAAGAATTATCATGCCTGATCTTGAGGCTTTGTACAACTTAGACAGATCCACATATGTGTAGTAACAAAGACTTGGTTTTAAAATGAGATAGCACTTTATCTACACACAGATTCATTACTTATCACACTTTTAGACCCATATGTTTCTCCGTGGGGGTATCAGTATTTCAGAGAGCCTGTTATCTACAGACATGCTTAGCGATCTTCTGTCAGAACTTGTTGAACTCCAAACCACTCTAAATAACATAAATGACTATATTATAGCAGACTATAGATCACCGGCCATCTTCCCTGTTGAGCAGGAAAAATTATATATGTGGTTGCTGAATTTTCTATAAATCCCAATACCTTTATGATGGGTTATTTCAGTTGCCCAGCTACTAATTGGAAGACATACAACACTACTGATAATCATGCCCGATTATTCTTTCAACTAATAAATATAAATTCCCTTGAGAAAATAGCTAATAGCTAATGTAACAACCAGGGCTGATGATATTTTGGATAGTGATTTACCCAATAAAGTCCCCTTCCACAGTTTCCATATTTTATCTGCATTCCTGTCAAATCCAATCATAAAGCACAGGTCTCCTCTGTCAAAACCAACTCCTAAGGAAATACTTAAATACTTAAAAAACACACCTTTTATTTTTCTAGTATGAGCTTTTGTAATTTTGAAATTCATTTACATTACATCTGCCCCCACAATCACTGCTACCACATATACGTACCTCAACATGCTATTTATAGATGATGTAAAATATAGTGGAAAATTTAACAAGAGACCCTGTTTGTGACCTATCCACAACAACAAACTAAATTTAAAGAAAAAATGCTTAATGCCTACAACAAATATTGCAAGTGGCCTATTTAAATGTTTTATTAAAAAATAAAAAAAAGAGCTAGGAATTACCATTAGGAATGTCATAACCAAAAACACACTATAAATGGCAACAGGAACCAAAAATAATTACATATGATTCTTCAATTGTATCAGAAAATAAGAAATACAACCTACCAATACTCTGAACTTGATCCACACTGAAAATACTCACACTGAAGCAAAGGATATTGCCAATAATTTACCAGATATATTTAGTGCAGATTTTACAGTGGGTAAAGTGATAAAATTTGTCCAAATCCCAGAGTCTAAACCCCTCCAAGGGTTATAAATTTCAGCCTCCTATAACCAAAAGTCCTACTTAAGGCCCTGATGATAATCTTAGATATCTAGTCAATGGTGTCAAATGTGCAAATATCATTGTTTCTCTTAATCATTTTTAATCTAAGCCTCTACACTGGGTATTATTCAGAAGCATGGAAAGCAGACATTGTAACAACCTTATAAAAGTAGCTGTACCTTCAGCTCCAGTGCCTCCGGACCCTTTAATCATACCATTCTAATTTACAAAGACATGGAACACATATCAGATTTTAAAAACTTAGAAACTGAAACAATTATTTCTCTGGTCCTTTATCCATCCTATAATAAAGACCTGACTTAAATTTCTTGAGAAATACATGCACCTTTCTTTGAAAACTATCAGTTTGTCTAAGGATATCATCTGCCATTTGGCAAATAGGTTTTGCACTCCTTCACTAGATCTTCACATAAGGGACACTCTCTGATCTCATCTACTTTCATTCACCTCTGGAGTAAGTTACTATACATATGAAACAGATGGAAACCCTTGGCATCTTTAAGGCAAATTTTGATAACTGAATGAGTAGACACACATTCTACACTGGTCTACCTTCCTGGAGGCTGGAAGTGCCACATAATGATGAGTGCTGTCAAGGCTGTAATGGACTGAGCTGCCTCGTAGATCTTGTTATTCTATAAAATCTATTTCATGTCATTAGTACTTGGCCAGATTTAAATAGGATACTCTGAAAAGTGAGATATCAAATGGTTTAGATGAAGCCATTCCTATTAAGTAGAATAGTTAAACAAGAATCTCTAAAAGACTTGAAAAGAATGGCTAAAGTTGAGTTAACACTCAAAAAAATAATAAAAAACATACTGAACAATGGAAGCACCATTTAATGTTTTAAGGTTTTATATTTGTGATTGCAATATTGAAGAATTTTGTGTAATTCAGTAACATGGAGTCTACTTCAAATTAAGAACATCTGCAAAAACAACCTATTTAAATAAAATATATAAAATTACTGAGCCAAAGTCAATAATTTTATTCCATATGTAAAATACAACACACTATAACTGAAACTATAATGTTTCTGAAAACTATAGCGTTAAAAGATAATACTCCAAGGAATATAATATTTTTCAGTGGGGAAATATACTTTTTTTGTATAACTTAGTACTCTGATTCCTCACTTATATCAGTTATTCAGTGCTTACTCTTTTGATTTCTTCTTTCTACTTTTCTGACTGATTTCCCATTTTTCTTCCTTGATTCATACTAAATAGCTGGATTTTTCTTTCCAGTCACTTTCTCCCTGTGCTGCATGCGCCATATTCTTCGCCCTGTTCTGTACCTTTCCATTCTCTTGCATTGTTTTTTTATTGCCTTCTATAGGACTTTTCAGACACAGTGACCTGGATCCTTCTGACATATTCAGTTTTTTTTTGTAATAAATGAACAACTGAAGATAAACTGGAATAGCTGACACAGAAAGAACGCCAAGCCCTCTCGGATGCTGCTGTAAAAATTCTTTAATCAAGATAAGCACTTTTGTCCTGTAACTTACAGGCCTTCATCAGATAGCAATCAATAGTAATATGAAGATTTAAATAGACCTCCTTAGGGCATGTGATTCAGAAGGTATGCTTCTGATACAGATGTAAAGTGGCAATACCTAAAATACAAAAATCTACTAGAAAAAAATCTGATATATAAACCAGCCAGAAGAATCATTTTCTCATGTTGTACAACAATTAAAATATACATACTTTATTCTTAATAAAATAATGATAAGTTAAAAATAAAGCACTGTTTTATGTTGCATTTTATGTTGTATTATGCTTTATGGTATATTGTTTTATTGTTCTCAATAAAAATCTACCCAAACAGCAGATACCTCCAAGGCAGAAATGTACTCCACCACCACAACACAACACTAATCAAGAGACACATAACTCTCCTAAACAGTGTGCCACTAAACCAAAGCCCCTAAGGCAAAACAGCATGCCCAGCAAACTAGTCATAGGTGACTCGATAGTGAGGCACACTAATGTCCTACTCACTAGGCTGAATAAGGAGAAAGTAGCAGTTAGCTGCCTGTCAGGTGCCAGGATCCGCCAGATAATGCATGCACTCAGGTCCCTCAACAACAGGTACAGATATGACTCTGTCATCGTACATGTGGGTGTCAATGACCTGAGACAAATTTCCCTGGATTACATGAAAAGAGACATGGAGGAGCTCTTGGATTATTTAGCCCAGGAGGGTATGACCCTAGCCCTGAGCAGCATCCTACCATCACCCAGAATGATACCACAGTACAAGCAGAAAATGATTGATTTCAACAATTGGCTAAAGTTCTTGTGTCATTCTAAGAGGCTCCAGTATCTGTCTGCCTGGGATGACATGAATGACAGACCTCGATGTTTTGCCAGAGATGGCCTGCATCTGTAACCCCTGTGCTTCCAGATACTGGCCAAGGCTCTTGACACCCATATAGTGCCTTTTTAGGTGGTGTTCCAAAGACCAAATTACCACCATAACAGATACAAACAAATCCAATCTGAGGGTCATGCTGCTCAATGCTAGAAGTCTAAACCTCAAAATGAACTTGCTCGAAGCACTCCTTAAAATGGAGAACATTGACATTTGTGCTGTAACAGAGACCTGGTTCAAGGCAGCAGAAAGCACCCCTGCACTACCAGGCTATAACTCATTCCACACCTTTCGGCCCCAGAACTTGCACTGAAGCTCCAAAGGCGGTGGTGTTTCCGTAGTCATAAAGGATGTGCACACCTCCAGACTGGTAGCCCAACATAATGCATCACAGATACTTCAGGTGCAGCTAACATTGGGTAGGACAGCAATTCAGGTCATAGCCTGTTATAGGTCTGCAACCATGTCCCAAGTCAGACACTCCACATTCCTAAGCACCCTGGAGAATAGTAGGGTCCAACCTAACACTCTCATACTGTGTGACTTCAACTGCCCCTCTATTAACTGGGAAAACTAGTTGTACCAATACACTTGCCCAACCTTTCCTGGAATTCATTAATTCCAATGCTCTGGAGCAGCTTGTTCTTACCCCCAGTTGAGGGAGTAACATCATTACTAACATGGGTGACCATTGCTGTACACCGATAGTCAACTCCTCCCTGGTTAGATCCGACCACAAACTAATCACCTTGGAAATCCTCATCCCTCTCATCCCACCCCCTGCAAAGGTAACCACCATGGAAACTTCTCCAAAGCTAACTTTGGGCTCCTAAAAACAGAAGTGGCAAACTTCACAGCGCCCAAGCAAATGGTGAATAGTTGCATGACCGCCGAATCATACATCAATGCACTGTATGAACATGTACACAAATGCATGGATCTCACCATACCCAATAGAACCAAGATGCTCTCCTCCAAAAAAAAGGAAGCCAATCTGGTGGTCCCCTGCCATAAACAAACTCTAAAACAGAAGGAGGGAACTGATGCAGAATAAGATGCAGTCCCAAGACTGGAAAATCTCCCTTATCAGCCTCAACAAAAAGTTGAGATCCCTCATCAAATCCTCTAAAGCTAGATATGAAAACAGAATTGCAGCAGATAGTAAAGACAACCACAAGACCTTCTATAGTTATGTAAAGAATCTCCATGACAATACCCAGATTTGCTCTGAGCTACTGCACAATGGTACCTCCTATACCGAGCCAACAGATATTGCCAATTGCCAATTGGCCGACAGATTCAGTGCCAACTTTACTCATCTCCCCCCACCAAAAGACCAGTCACAATACCAGTAGATTGCCAGGCATCCAGTATTACTGCTGCACAGGTGAAAACAGCATTGTCCAAGGCCAAGAATACAGCTTCTATGGGACCTGACAATATCCCTGGCTGTGTTCTACATGAACTATAGAGTGAACTGGCACCTCTCCTGTGTGCCCTGTTCAATCACAGTCTCACCTCTAGCTTTGGCCCTACCTAATGGCGCACTGCTATAATCATCCCTCCCCACAAATGAGGAGCAACTACAGACCCTGGAAACTATTGCCACATTAGCCTGACAAGTCTGATATGTAAAGCTATGGAACGCATCATCATGGATCTAATAAACAAAGATATAGGGAATCTCCAAACTCTGGATCTCACACAGTTTGGTTTTGTGAAGGGCTGATCATGCCCCCTCAACTTATTCGACTTCTTTGAGTCAGTCACCAGATCTGTGGATGAAGGCAAGGTGGTGAATACAGCCTACCTTGATCTGGCCAAGGCCTTTGATACCATTTCCCACTCAGGAATTATAGTAAAACTCAATAAGCTAGGCATCAACCCCTATATCATTATCTTGGTTGCAAACTGGCTCACAGATTGAACCTGCAGTGTGAAATTAGCTGACTCCATGTCAGACTGCTGACCAGTCACGAGTGGAGTCCCACAGGGATTGGTCCTTGGTCCTCTCCTGTTTCGTATCTACTTCTCCGAAGTCCAGGCCAACACAAAGGGACTCTGGCTGACAAAGTTTGCAGACGATTGCAAGTAGGGAGCCAATATTAACTCTCCAAGTGATGCTGGTATCCTACAGAAAGGCCTCACTGAGATCAACGACTGGTGTCAGAACCATGGCCTTAAGCTCAATTCCAGAAAATGTGTCGTCATCCCCTTTGGGAAAAACCCAGTTCCCATGAATTACCACATCATTGGTAATCCACAGACCACAGTAGGCGTTATAAGAGATTTAGGAACACAGGTTTTACAGCAACCTCTCTTTTGACCATCACATTGCCACTGTGGTCAGAAAGTCCTTCTATGTGGCACATCTCATTACTAAGGGTTTTGCATCCAGGAAGAAAGAAGTCATTGTCTCCATCTACTCTTCCCTCTTTAGGCCAATCATTGAGTACAATGCCCCATTTGCATGTACCTCACTAGACACCTGCAACAACTGAAGAGGCTGCAAAAGTACCTCACATAGAGGATCCTAGGCCTTAAACACTTGGCCTATATGGATAGACTCAAAAAACTCCAACTATTCTCTGTCTCACATCGCCTACTTAGAGGCAATCTCTTCTTGGCTTACGAAGCCATGTCTGACCCAGCTCGGTTAGAAATGTTACATCTAAAGAAATCCCAATCCCTCTGCACCACTTGCTCCAGAGACCTCATCCTCATTACCACAATCAACAGAATGTGCTGGAGGGACAAGTTCATAACCCAGAGACTGCCCATGCTATGGAATAGATTTCCCATACATGTCAAACAGAGCACCTCACTGGCCCTCTTCAAGAGAAATCTTGATGAGTCGATGGGAAATAGAAAATTCACGCCGGGGATCACTCCAGTGACTTTAATCGACAGAGGTACTGGGAACTAAGGTCGGGTGGCACTATGCCAGGGTAATCCTATGGACTAGACTTGTAAAGGCTCCAGGGCCATTAGCCTAGTACACACCTATGAACCTATGAACTTATGGTTGTTAGAATTGCCCTGCTTGTGTTTCTATGCAGGCAGTGCTTTTAACTTCAAGAGGCAGGTATTAGAACTATGCTCATTTAGACCCAGCCAACTGTTTGCATTTAAATGTAACTGACAGTATAATTCCCTTTTCTCAAGCAAAAGTGTCCAGGGCCCCTCTCTGATGCTGTGTGCAACTTTCTCCAAATTTACAGACTTGAATTCATGCCCATGATAACTTTGAATATGTTTATACAGTGCATTAGTCATTTTTCCTTTTCTGATCTCAAAAGTAGGCTCATATATGTGCATTTCTTGAGCATATGCTCTGTTTTTCCAATATAAATGCCTGGGCATGATTGACAAAATGCTGCATAGATTACCCTCTTACGTGATCAGTTGAATTTCCCTTGTGGTAATGTTTTAGTGCTAGGTGATTCTGTTGTAAGGTATATGGATACCATATTTACTAAGCTGGATAAGAATAAGTTGACAACTATTTTTCTGGAACCAGGATCTAGGATATAACAAGGGCTCCTAGATCCCTCCATCCTGACAAATATGATTATTACCTGTTAGTGGTCCATGTGGGGTGAATGATCGTAGACACCCTACCCAGAGGGACATGCTGAAGGATATATATGAACTTGCTATATATGTGTATCAGTCAGGGAAGGCTCTGGACTTGAGTGGTATTTACCATCACTCAGAATGATGCCAAGATTCAAAGACAAGATGACTGGCTTTAATAATTGCCTGTGTAGTTAGTGTCCTTCTAGGGAGATCCAGTATGTGTCAGCTTGGGATAAGATTACTCACTAGGGGGATCCAGTATGTGTCAACTTGGGATAAGATGGCTGACAAGTCTTCCTACTTTTCAAGGGATGACCTTCACCTCTTTTACCAATGTTTTCATTTTCTGGCTAAAGGCTTTGCTGTTCCCATATTGCCTTTTTAGGCAGAGTCCACATGATGGACATTCCAAGCTTGTAAATTTTGAGTTGGAACACATTCATGTGGCTATACTCAATGCCAGGAGTCTTAGCAAACAAAAAATGCCTGCACTTGAGTCTTTCTGCAACTTGAACATATTTGGATACAGTGTGTATAGTTATAGAAACATGGTTTCAGAGCAGTGAAAGCACTCCCTCTGTTCGCGGATATAATGCCTAAAACATCTTCAGATGCACTGGCACCTGTAGGAGAGTGTCAGTATTTGTTACCAGTTCATAACTAGTTATAGAACACACTCTATGCTCCCTTCTGAGCTTGATAGCTATCTTATCACATTATCTGAAATTCCCATTATACCCAAGACTTTTTTACTAGTTGACTTTAACTGTCCATCAATAAACTGGATGACAAATGCTACCAGTGGTTGGCATGGCAAGTGTTTCATTGAAATTAAAAATGCTAGCTCTCTTTCAGAAATAGCTAAACATCCTACCAGGGATCTCAATACCCTGGATCTAATACTCATAAATATAGGGTCTATGTCAGAACACCGAAAAATCAAAAAATCGAACGCACACATAAGTGAATAATCAGGAACTTGAAATTGCTATTGTGGGGGGCTGTGCCTCCCACACCCCCCGCTAAATATATATTCCTACTCCAAGATCACACTACAGTGAGGAATGGGCAAATATTCTGATCTTCACTGTACTGCGATGCAAAAAACTATATATCGAATTCCTGATTTTTCACTCATGTGAGTGCTCAATATTTTAATTTTTCGTCATTCTAAAGTATACTCTAAATACAGCCACTTCTTTCACATCCCCATGTGTTTCAAGTCCTATTAAACCAGACCATTATTTTAGTGAACTTTTCCTTTAAAACTGATGGTACCTCTCCTGTATGTAGCTCTGTGGTGAGGAACATCTCAAAAGCAAACCTTCTTCAGTTTCTTGACAACTTTAATAAATTCTGCTGTAATCCTCCTATGAAGGATCTTATTGCTAAAGCTGCCACCTATGTTTCTGACTTCTACTCACGCTTAAATAGTTGTATTGATAAGGCAGTCCCTATAAGCTTTTGTAATGCCAATTACACAAGGGTAGCCCAGCAATGGATACTGGTAACTATAGCCCCATTAGTCTCAATAGCCTCCTAAAGTTGTGGAGTGCTTTATCTCAGACTTCATTAAACTGGACATTGAACATCTCTCATCCCTGGATCCTCATCAATTTGACTTTATCAAAGGAAGGTCCTGTCTCTTAAACCTCATTAATTTCTTTGACAAAGTAACTGAAGCAGTGGATAATTGTTATATAGTGCATACAGCATATTTAGACCTGGCCAAGACCTTTGACACTGAATATAAATCCTTATATTGTACAGTGGATAGCTAAATGGTTGTCTGACAGAATCTATGTGGTTATAGTAGCAGGTGGCATTTCAGAAAGTAAAACAGTTACCAGTGGTGTACCACAGGGCTCAGTTTTGGGCCTTCTCCTATATGGCACAAATTTCTTAGACCTTCAGGCCAGAGCTTCTGGCCTATGGATAACTAACTTTGCAGATGACTGTAAACTGGGTACTGTTATTCAATTTTCAACTTACTCACAATTGATCCAATACAGCTTAGACCATGTTAACAATTGGTGCAAGGATGATGGCCTCAAATTAAATTTAAAAAAAATGTAGCATTGTTCATTTTGTTAAAACAGTTTCACTTACCATATAGGAGTTGCATCCCACCGGTCAGGAACTGTTGTAAGGGATCTGGGTGCACTTGCTCATAATTCCTTATCATTACTCATAATGTCTGAACAGTAGTTCAGAAAGCCTTTCATCTGGCCCATCTAATTTCCAAAGCCATCTCCATATATCACAAGGAAGTCTTAATCCCCCTTTACTCAAATGTTATCAGGGCCACTATTGAGTATAATGAATCTTTTGGCATGCATTTATCAAATATATCCCACAATTTGATAGACTTCAGAGACTGAAAACTAAAACGATCAGTTTCCTCAATGATCTTAGCTATCTGGACAGCCCTTATTCTGTCCTGAGCCTCATACAGACTCCTGCATGGACATCTATGTCCAGCCTTTTGTGCCATGGAAGATCCAATGCTATTTGATCTCGTATTCCTTTACAGAGCTGATGGTACATCAAATATGCAGTTAAAGGGGCTAAAACTTCATCATCAGGTATAAGACTTGTCAGTGTAATAGACTGATATCCCAATGTTTCCCTCACCTCTGGAACAAACTTCCACTAGATGTCAAGCAGAGTAGCACCCATAACACCTTCAAGGTAAACCTAGATAACTGGATGGGAAATCTTGAATTCTCCCCAGATTTTTCTTGCCTTGCCTTCCTTGCGACTAGAAGAAATTTTGAATAGTTTTTTTTTTTTTTTTTTGGCTAGGTTTGAAATAGTTTGCAGTTTGATCACCAATTATTATCTATGGACCTATGATTGTATGAACCTGTCAAGTCAAAGTGTGTATACAGTAAGTGAAACAGTGTCTATTTAGTTTTTTCAACAATATGTATGGGTATATATATATATATATATATATATATATATAAAATATGTATGTGTGTGTGTGTGTGTGTGTGTGTGTGTGTGTGTGTGTGTGTGTGTGTGCGTGTGTGTATACATATGTTCAGATTTATGATTGATAAATATAGCAAATACAATAAAATTTTACAATATTGTACATAGTATTGAAGGCATTTACTAGTGGAATCCCTCAAGCATCTTAAAACCTTTGCAGTATAAAGGAGACATATTAGTGATCTGTGTGTATGAATTGCAACCTACATGGGATTTGGAGTAGCAGAGCATATTGGCTGACTATTTCTTGCCTTCTTATTAGCTTTAGCCTCACGATTCCTTATGCACTAGTGA
>NC_056725.1:1644447007-1644619507 GCF_019279795.1 Protopterus annectens
TCCTGTGGAGCATAACAAAGATGCTGAATGAATGGAAGAAGTAAAAGAAAGAATAAGAATTTCAAATGTAAAGGATATGAAATGGGATGAAGTAACAGCCAGAGAAACTGAAAAAAATATATAACAAAAGTTCCTAATTGGAAAACAACAGGCCAAGATGCAGTACTTAACTTCTGGCTAAACGTATTAACATTTTACTTGAATATTTAGCCATGAGTAAGAAGTAGTTATATGCACACACTGAACAGATGACAACCTGCTTAATAACAGGAAAAACAAAACTCCTCCTGAAGAGCGAACCTACAAGGTGTCCTAAAACCTATAGACCGATAACTTGCCTTCCAGAGTTGTATAAACTATACACTGGAACTGATGTCGGCAGAGTTTATAGTCATTTAGAAGGAAACTCAGTCATGGTAAGAGAAAAAAGGATAACAAAAGAAAGTCATATGGAACAAAGTATCATTTGTTGTTAAATAAAGTCATAATGGATAACTGTAAAAAGGGTATCAATCTAAGTATGGCATGGATAGACTACAAAAAGGCATTTGACAGCATCCCACATTCATGGATATAACAGTGTTTTCAAATGTGTAAGATACACCCTACACTGATCAATTACATCACAGTGACCATGAAAGAGCAGCAAACCACTTTGCATTTAATCCACAAAAAATGGCACATTATTATTCCACGGATAAACATTCAAAAGTAAATATTCCAGGGTGACTCTTTCTCATTGCTGCTCTTTTGTCTTACCCTTAACTCATTAAGCTGTCTACTTAACAGATTAGGTCATGGTTACAATTTGGCTCCCAGAAAATAACAAAGTATAAGGACTTCTCATCTTCTTTTTGTGGATGATTTATAAGTGTCTCCAGGCTAATTACACACATCCTGCTTTTTCCTCCTCTCTGTTCTCAATAGTATACCTTGCATAACGTCCATAAACTTCTCTTCCATGACACTTCCTATGAGACAGTTGGTTACTATGTATCTGCTATAGTATCAAAAAAAACAAAAAACATTGTTTGTAATACAACATGGCATAGATGCTCTCATGATTTTTCTCTATATCTAAATATTGTATACTGTGAACTTACCTCAATGTTTCTTGAACCCTGTAAGCAATGCTTACTGTTTTTCTCTTCATCATGTCACTGTAAGGCATTATTTAATGTATATCTGGAGCTTTTCTCCCCAGGTCTCCACTGAAATGAACTCCTGGCCCAGTCGGACAGTACCTGGTAATCAAATGTAATTAAATAAATAAATAATAATAAATAAACTGTATAGTTCATCAGATTAGGAACTGAAAGTACAACTACAAGTGGTCAAAACTTTCTCAGATGAGATAAGAATGTCATTTGGTCTTGATAAATGTGCAAAAGCAACATTTAAAGCAGGAAAGGTGCAACATCAAGAAAATATCAGTCTGGGACAGGAATGTGATATAAAGGAACCTGAGCAGGAGGGAGTGTATAAATATTTGGGAATTGATGAAGGATCAACCATAAAACACAAACAAATGTGAATAAAACTTAGTAAGGAATATTTTAGAACACTAAAATTACTACTAAAAACAGCACTGACATCTAGCAACAAAGTCCAAGCTATGAACCAATTTGCTCTTCCTGTCCTAACTTACAGTTTTGGAGTGATTGATTGACTCATCAGTTGGAGTGTAAAGCAATAAAAGTGCTTCATACTTATCAAATGGTTTATAAAATCAGTATATACCAAGACTGCATTTTCCCCATTCGGAAGGAAGTATAGGCCTCCTTGAAACTGATAACATGTATAGATCAGCAATTGTAGGACTGCATCCATATCTGCTGACTTCACAAGATCTGAACATAATGAAAGTTTTAAAACATGAGGAGAACAAGTTGAAGATGACTTCCCTGCCTAGTTTAGAAGAAGCATATCTGTGTCAAGTGGGAATGGAAATCAAACCATAAGTAGATAAAAATCAGCCAGCAAAACAATGTGCCAAAAATTGAAAATATTTAAGGTAAATGATCAGATGAGAAGGCAAGAAATGTGGAAAATGCATAAATATAGTTGCAATACAGAAAACTTTTGGAACAACCTCTTGTTGATCAGGACAGAATGCAGGAATGGTTAGGGAGAGGTTAATCTAAACCAAAAGACTAAAGGTTAATATTGGTGGCCCAGGATAGTGGACTAAGTGCATGTTGGTTTACAAAGTCCATTGAGCATGTGGGAGGAACAGACAAATGCAAGTTTTGTAAAAGAGAATTTGAAACAGTCACACATCTTGTTGCTGGGTATGACACACTAATGGCAGAAGGACTGTATACTGAAAGGCATAATAATTTGGCAGGACTGTTGCACTGGGGGATTGTGCAAGCATTAACACACTAAAGTAGCTGAGAAGCATTGGAAACATGAGCCACAAAGCATTATATAAATTGCGGAAGTTTTAATATCACAGTTTAATATCAACAGTTCAAAAAATAGATGAGAGAAAACCAGATATAGTAGTCCATGAAAAGAAAACGAAAGTAGCATTGATCATAGGTTCAAAGGTTCATAGGTGTTTACTAGGCTAACAACCACGAGGGCCTTTTTAAGCCTGGTCATGCATCCCAAATCTCTGACAAGTTCTGATACCCTTGATAAGTGTAAGCATGGGCCTGGGAGATGAACCATTTACAGGTTACCTGTTTTCAGGTATTCACTGAAATTGCTGTACCCAGTGATTAAAGTGCCATATGTAGAAAGAGGCAAAAAGTCATAAAATAGCAGGATTTTTAGGCAGAAACAAGGGCAAGGTGGAAGATGGATACCCAGACAGTTCTAATAGTAATAGGAGTAATGAGTCTTATATAAAAGAATTTACAATTGTACTTAGATATGTTACCGGTACATCTAATGCCGTATGCAGACGGAGTCAATCTTCGACACATTGCAGGTGGTGAGAAGAGCACTTCTGACTAGCATCAAAGATTGAAACAATACTAATTTCATACACTTTAATCATACTTTGACTTAGGAATGAGGTCCAGTCCCATCATAGTATTAGAAACGCAAAAACCTTGGAGAAATTAAAAAGAGGGTAATCACACATATATGTATATATATATATATATATATATATATATATATATATATATATATATATATATATATATACACACAGACGTACCCTCCAACACTACCTAGTGAACAAAATCTCTGTACTTACCTATAACGCAGTCTCACCCATTGAAAATAATGGGTGACCACAATTGTTTTTTCTGACTTAATATGTCTGGTGGTAAGGACTTATGCAGTCAAATGGTTCTGTGACTCAATGAGCAGTCTAAAACATTTACCACAGACATTTCTGAAGGAAGACCACATAGCAAGTTACCATATGCCACTTTCTAAGAATGCCTCATTAGCATTAGTAGCAGGCCTGAGAGACAGTCCACCTCTTAGAGGTAAGCAGTGTGCTAGGGCTGTCTAAGAATTAGAAACTATTTGCTGCAAGTGGTAAAAAGGCTTATCACTTGCAGTAATCTTTTTGAAACCCACCCAGTGTTTATGACAAAAATATTCTTAAATATTTAAATATCATCTGTCTTATGGTGGAGTTTGGTTTTATCATGCAGTCATGTTGTTGCTGACAATATATACAACACTGAAGAAGTCATGCTTAAAGAATACCCATATATCAATACAAAGAACTGGGACATTATAAAAAATTAAGTTCTATTAGTCTTTGTCATGTTATCAATACACAATAATTAACCTTCTCTTCTTCACCTTCTAAATAATGCTTGAATTCGTTTTTTTTTTCTTTCTTTTCTTTTTCTTCTTCTTTTTTTTTATTTTATGTAATGTTTAGAATTAGATTGCTGCTGGTACTCTTCCTCGTTCAGTCCATACATCTGTAGCTGGTATCATGTTAACTGACATTCTCATCCTCATTCAGTCCAGACAAATGTAGTTGGTATCATGTTTCTTGACATTCTCATCCTCATTCAGTCCAGATGTCTGCAGCTGGTGTCATGTTTCTTGGCATTGTCATCCTTATTCAGTCCAGACATCTGTAACTTGTATCACATTTCTTGACATTTTCACCCTCATTCAATCCAGATGTCTGTAGCTGATACCATGTTTCTTGACATTCCACAGTTAGTTGCTCTCTCAGCTATGACTGGCACAACAAAGTAACATAGCTATGAATCGCAAAGACTAAGCAGGTTTACAATCCCAGGGACAGGGAAAAATGGCAGCTGTGACTTGTAGTAAATTGCTAAAGTACCTGAAAAACTCCCATGGGTTCAAAACAATTATGAATATGAAATTGGAAACTTTCTAAATATAGTACAGTTTCTCTTCTATGGCTAGCAGATGAAAGCTGAGACTGTCTCCACCTATAATCCCTATGACTGACTGATAAAAGATGGGCAACTGATTTTGCACAGTAGCAGGGCTATTTGGTCATATATAGCCCTAATGTACTAATCCTCTGTTACTATAAGAAAACAACATTATGGTCAGATTGTGTACTGCATTTGTAGACATGAACTTGTTTCAGTGATTACTTCATTAAACAGTCACTGGAGACATGGTAGATATGCATACATGCCCTATGCATAGCACTAGGGACTATAGTTGCAGTAATCCTTATAGGAGTACAGTCCTGTTAAGTGCTCTGGGAAGATAGGTTGCACAGTATAATCTGATGGCACTACACAGAGCTATTGAGTAAGACAACTGAGGATGTCACCATGCCTTACCAAATATCTATAGCAGTTACTTTGAAAGGCATGTGACATAGTACATTTCTGCCTTACTTAGTAGTGCTGTACAGCTGGCATAAATAACAATCATTCATGAAGGAATTATTGTCATTAGACATGTGAGCAACCCTGCAGTTATTGCCATATTATGCTAATGAGGGTATCTGTTCTTCTGCTAGCTGCCCTTGGAGGAAGCTTGCCGACATTGCAATGTGGGGCAGGACAGGAATGATGTTGCAAGAGGCTTTGAGGACTCCATTGCCTATAAGGATTTTTTCTTTGCAACAAAGTTTTATGTATTTATTTATTTATTTATTTATTGCAAGGTAGTAGACTGCTGAGCATTGTATACTTAGTAACACATTGTCTGCAGAGTGGCTTCCTGTGCTAGTCAGTGCAACGCCACTGCAGAGTTCATTGTTGCTAACCTATAGGTTATGTCACCAGCACCAGTGTTGGTGTTATCATTGTAAATGATAGATAAATTTGAGGCTGGCTCTATAGTATAGATGGTGGGTAGTTATAAAGAGCAAGATTCCCAAATGAATCTTACAGAGCCCTGCACCGTTGTGTTAGTGGGTTTCTGAATCTTAAAGTGCTCTGTACAGCATTCTGTGTCACACAAAACTCTGCATGTTAATATCAGGTTTTTAGGAATCGAGCCCTAAGTGGGGTCTGCTATTTCCTTTTTAGACTTTTTTTCTTCACTGATGCCTTAAATTGCTGTAGCGGTATAATACTACATTAATCTGCAACTGATTGCTTTCTAGCCACTTTGATATGTGCTTTCAAAGAAGTAGTTTTCCTTTTCCAGATCACCAGTCCTCTAATTGTTTGAAATATCTAGTATTTATGCAGCAGCTCTGCAAAATGCACTTTATGATCTCCTGTTGCTCTGGTTATAGTTTGTAATCTAGTGTTTTCTTTACCCTGTTTCTATAAGGAAATATTTTCCAACAATCTGTAGGGATGTTGCATTTTATCACATCTCTGAGCAATAACTCTTTTGGAGTACTCTGTTCAAATCCAGAATTTTCCTGCCGCTAAGTATGCAGGTAGGCAAAAGTGAAAGCATGTGGGAATATATTATATAGAGCTTTTCAAAGAGCACTGCATAAAAGGCCAAATAAATGCTAAGCTCAGAATTATATCACTCATTTCTTTCAGAGAAATTGTCACTCTGTACACTGTAAATTGGATAGCACAGATAGGAATGCATGAATGTGCTACATGCCCATATGTGTTGTAATTCTGTGAAATGCTATAGTGCAAGAAATTCTGCAATATTTCCTCGATCACCAGCTTCCTAATCCCTGCAAATTAACACATAGGGGCATTTTCCAGTGTAAAAATATTATATTCTATGGTTTCCAGTTTCATCAGGCTAAAGTATATTGTTCATGTGGAAGTGACAAATTATTTTGCAGTTTCACCACTGGTAAAATCTTATCAGAAAGATTTGATGGAAAAAGATGACTGTGGCAAAATGTTGTCTTTGTAAATTAATTGTAAAACCTTTTTATTTCCAATGTAGGAAAATTAGTTAAATACAAGAAAGAGAGAAAGATAAGTCAGGCAATACAAATGTCTGGGTAGGACACTTCTGAGAAAAGCAATCTTCCTTCAAGTTATTATTGTAGTGAAGTTTTGTTGTAAAAATGTTTTTTCCTACTTATTCAGTGCATTTAAACCAGATAGCCTTATGGAATTCTGATAACCTTACGTATACTGAAGTCTTTCTATTTGCATATAAGTGGTGGAATCTATCACAGTAGTGAAACAGAGACATACACAATATGGTTTTAGTGGGCTACTATAAAGTTTAAAAGCATCAGGGACATCCAAAGCATAAACGCAAGCAAACTCCACCCCCCAACACAACCCAAATGACACATAGCCCACAAACTCAGTGTGCCACTCAACCACAGCCCATAAGGCATAACAACATACCCAACACTCTAGTGATAGGTGACTCTATAGTCAGGCATACTGATGTTCCACTCACTAGACTAAACAAGGAGAAAGTTACTGTCAGCTGCCTGTCAGGTGCCAGGATCCACCACATAACGCATGCACTCAGGTCACTCTACAATAAGTACAAATATGACACTGTCATTGTCCATGTTGGTGTGAATGACCTGAGACGTACCTCCCTGGACTACATGAAAAGAGACATGGAGGAGCTCTCTGATCTTGTATCCCAGGCAGGTATGACCCTAACCCTGAGTAGCATCCTGCCATCACCCAGAATGATACCACAGTACAAGGACAAAATGATTGACTTCAACAACTGGCAAAGCTTCTGGTGTCATTCTAAGGGGATCCAGTATTTGTCTGCCTGGGATGACATGATCGACAGTCCACGATGCTTTGCCAGAGATGGTCTGCACCTGTCACCCTTAGGATTCCGGATACTGGCTAAGACTCTTGCCACCCCTATAGTGCCTTTTTCAGGCAAGGTTCAAATGACAAATTCACCACCATAACAGGTACAAGCAAGCAAAATCTGAGGGTAATGCTACTCAATGCTAGAAGTCTAAACCTCAAAATGCACTCACTCGAGGCACTCCTTAAAATGGAGAACATTGACATCTGTGCAGTGACAGAGACATGGTTAAAAGCTCCAGAGAGCACCCCTGCATTACCAGGCTTCAATTCATACCACACCTTTCAGCCACCTAACCCAGAAAGAAGCACTAAAGGTAGAGGTGTGTCCATATTCATTAAGAATATCCACACCTCCAGGCTAGTTGCACAGCATAATGCATCCGAGATTATCCAAGCGCAACTAACTCTGGGCAAGACCGCAATCCAAATTGTAGCGTACTACAGACCCCCCACCATGCCCCAGGATTCACACTCCTCATTTCTTGATACACTGGAAAGTATTAGGGTACAACCCAACACCCTAATAATGGGCGATTTCAACTACCCCACCATTAACTGGGAAAACTACTCATGTACCAACTCTTTTGCTCAACGTTTTCTAGAATTCATAAATTCCAACGCCTTGGATCAAGATATTCACAGCCCCACCAGGGGCAGCAATATCCTAGACCTGGTCATTACCAACATGGGAAACCGGTGTTCCACACCAGAGGTCAATTCCTCGTTGGTCAGATTGGACCACAAGCTAATCAGCCTAGACATCCACATCCCACCCCCAGCCCCAATTAGGGAAACCATCGTAAAAAACTTCTCAAAAGCCAACTTCACACTTCTTAAGACAGAAGTGGCAAACTTCATGACACCCATGCAGATGGACAATAGAGGTATGACTGCCGAATCCTACACAAATGCACTTTATAAGCACTTACACGAGTGCATGGCTCATGCTATCCCTAATAGAACCAAGATGTTATCCTCCAAAAAAAGGCAGCCAATCTGGTGGTCCTCTGCCATAAACAAACTCGACAACAGAAGAAAGAAACTGTTGCAAAAAAGAGTAAAATCCCATGACTGGAGGAACTTCCTGGTTAACCTCAGTAAGAAGATGAGATCCCTCATAAAATCCTCCAAATCTAGTTACGAAAACAAAATTGCCACTGACTCTAAAGCCAACCACAAAGCATTCTATAGCTATGTCAAGAATCTAAATGGGAACACTCAGATCTGCTCTGAGTTACAGCATAATGGCATTAAATATACAGAACCAACTGATATTGCCAACATCCTAGCAGATAAGTTCAGTGCTAACTTTACCCCCCTCTCACCCCCTAGAGGGCCCATCTCTATACCGGAAGAATGCAAAGTTCCTATAATCACCACTGCACAGGTAAAAAACACACTCTCCAAAGCCAAGAACACAGCATCCATGGGACCTGACAATATCCCAGGCTGCGTTTTACACGAACTACAGAATGAACTGGCACCCTACCTAAGCACCATGTTCAATCATAGCCTCACCTCAGGTTTTGTACCCACTGAATGGTGCACCATGACAGTTATCCCACTCCACAAAGGGGGAGCCATGACGGACCCCGGGAACTACCGCCCCATTAGCCTGGCGAGCCTGGTCTGCAAGGCCATGGAACGTATCATCATGGAACTCATAAACAAAGACATTGGTAATCTCCAAACTCTGGACCCTACTCAGTTTGGATTTGTAAAAGGCAGATCATGTCTCCTAAACCTGATTGACTTCTTTGAAGCAGTCACCAAAGCCATAGATGAGGGTAAAATGGTTCACACAGCTTATCTAGATCTCGCCAAGTCTTTCGACACCATCCCCCACTCTGGAATTATAGATAAGCTCACTAAACTAGGTATAAATCCCTATGTCACAAGATGGGTTGCCAACTGGCTCACGGACAGAACCCACATTGTGAAAGTAGCGGATTCCAAATCCGACATCAGACCAGTGATAAGTGGAGTACCACAGGGTTCAGTCCTGGGTCCTCTCCTGTTTGGTATCTACTTCTCTGAAGTGCAGGCCAACACAGAAGGTCTTTGGCTAACAAAGTTTGCAGATGACTGCAAACTAGGATCCATAATTGAAACTCCTAATGATGTGGACAAACTACAAAAGGGCCTCACTGAGACAGATACCTGGTGTCAAAGCCATAGCCCGAAGCTCAATGCCAAAAAGTGTATTGTCATCCCCTTTGGTAAAAACTCTGTACCCATGAACTACCACATAGCTGGTAGTCTACTTAATGCCAAAAATGTGATGAGACCTTGGGACACAGGTGGACAGCAGTCTCTCCTTTGATAATCACATCACCTCAGTGGTCAGGAAATCCTTCTACGTGGCTCACCTCATCACAAAAGGATTCTCATCCAGAAAAAAAGAGGTCATTGTTCCCCTCTACTCATCACTCATTAGTCCCATTATAGAGTACAACGCCCCTTTTGGTATGTACCTCACAAGACATCTACAACAACTGGAAAGACCACAGAAATACCTCACAAAGAGGATTACTGGCCTCAAACAGATGCCCTATGCAGACCGTCTCAAAAAGCTACAGCTTTACTCCATCGCATATCGCCTACTCAGGGGCGATCTCTGCCTAACATACAAAGCTATGTCAAACCCAAGAGCTGTTGGGCATGCTCCACTTAAAGAAATCCCAATCCCTCCGAGCTACATGCTCTAGGAACCTTAACCTTGTCACCACAATAAACAGAACATGCTGGAGGGATAGATTCCTGTCCCAGAGACTTCCCATACTCTGGAACAGACTACCTATCTATGTCAAACAGAGCTCCTCATTGGCACTCTTCAAGAAAAATCTTGATGATTGGATGGGAAATGGGAAATTCACCCTGGGGATCACTTCTGTGGCTCTGCTCGACAGGGGCACAGGAAAATAATTTTCTTGGGTGGCGAAAGCCAGGGTACATTTTTTGGCTAGGCTTGTATGGGCCCTAGGGCCAATAGCCTAGTACCTACCTATGAACCTATGAACCTATATACTCAAGATATTTTGTGCAATATTTTGTGTGTGTGTGTGTGTGTGTGTGTGTGTGTGTGTGTGTGTGTGTGTGTGTGTGTGTGTGTGTGTGTGTGTGTATGTGTGTGTGTGTGTTTGCATCTGTGTTTGCTACTGAAGCTCCTGTTTGTAATACTTAAGGTAGGGAGATGCCAATTATTTATTTTTCTAATTTGGCTTCTGTGAACTAGTGGTGGTACATATCCAGAAAGTAATCAGAAGTTTATTGCTGACATGAAAACCATTAATGCTCTTGTGATAACATCACTTACTTTGCATAACAAGAAAAAGCATGCATTGTGGGAAATGTCTTGAAGAATGGCAGGATGGATATGTAAGGCTGCAAGAGAATTTAGTATTGTGTAGAGCATGAGTGATAATATTGTAAATTAGCCTTCTTAGGTGGATTGGGCACTAAACTGGCCCTAGGTTTGAGTGTGTGTGTATGTGTGTGTGCCTTCTGTGGAAGGTTGGGTGCCGGGCTGGCAACTCAACACTGTAAAACTTCACTGCCAGTCATGAGCGGACAGGTGATCTGCTATGGCGACCCCTAACCGGGAAAAGCCGAAAGAAGAAGAAGAAGCCTTCCTCGAGCAGATTATGAAGGATTATGCTGCAAAAGTTTAGAACCTGCACTGGACTGAAACTGGGTTAATCAAAGGATCTTTCTTGTACTAGTGATCAGATAATTAATCCATTAATTAATTAAGCTAGTAATCATCACAGAACTTCTGTTATTATCTTCTTCCATTTCATCCTGTCTTTCACCACTATTTAATTTAATTGGGGGAGAAGATAGCCCTGAGCCCCTCAAACTACAGTTAGTTCCCAGATTTGTCTGTTTGTGGATTTTATGCCCTAACACCCCAACTTGGGCAAAATGTTCTTGTGTATTTTGAGTACATGAAAGCTTATAATATACTTCATATGATTCCACATATTGACCACCTTTTGCTCTACATATACACAGCCATTTACTTTTGCTGCAGGTTGTTAATCTCTGGTTAAAAATTAGCATTTCTACTGTCATAAAACAAAGACACTCATACCACAGAAGGAGAACCATACATCTCAACCTTTTACCTCAAGAATTTTGGAAAAATATAAAGTAATGTGGGGACAAATGCCCCCCAAAATTGACAGATTATAAATATTCCTCATATCAACTTAAAATGTTGCTAGAATAACAGTATTTGTGTTGGCATGCATTTTCAAATAGATATGAAGTCTGAAAATGAAGCATATGTCACTGTTAGTGGCTTGATCATCAGTGATTTGTCAGACGACACATTTTATGTGTGACAGACCAAACATATGAGGCTGAAAATCTGGACATTCTCTGAAAATCTGGACAGTGGAGAGGTATGAGAGATCAGGCCACTGGGATCTAGTTACCCAACACTGCCCCCAGCATGCCTTATGGCACCATTGCTTGTGATTTATACATAGGTATTACAGATGTTAGTTCATTGTGTCAATATGCTAATGTTAGGGTGTGTCAAAGCAGAATTACCCTTCAGGTACTCAAAGTGGACTTGATCTTTTTTTTTTTTTTTTGCTTCAGCTTGTGTGCCCAAAGGTTTAAGGACTTGAAATGTACATTCCCTGTGCAAAAATCCCCAGACAAAGTGGACTCTCTCGCTCTCTCTCTCTTTTTTTTTTTACTTTTTTTAAGGTTCACACTCTTCTCATTCTGAGTTGTACTGAGCTTGACATGAACATATGTAAGTGAAGGCAGGGGAATAAAGTCTCCCCATGGGGAAGTGCAGGGGATACATTATTTATTCTGAGGTCTTACTCTTACTGCTTTAGAGGATTATATTGCAATAGTAGAGCTAAGATGCAAGATATGCCTTTTAGTGGACTACTGTAATTTAGTGAAGTCTAATAACATGCAAATGCAGTTGCAAAACATATACATTTACTCTGTGCTCACATTTGCGCTTTGACCATTAATATGGTTGTTTAGTTGCAATTACTTTTTAACTTGCAAAAATGTGTACACTGTGTAGTCATTAGTCATTTTTATTCTGCCACAAAGTAACTCTGCATAAGCTGTATAATAGATATTTGGATAGGCCTTTTTACCTCACTTAATTACTTTTATCCTGTTTTACCATATTTATGTTAGTTCTCATTTTGATCAGCACAAGGTTTCTTCTCATCTGCTGCCCACATTGCCTTTTCTCACTTAGCTTTACAAATGATATGTTCATTTGGTACTCATATACATCACTGCAGATGCATAGCTGCGTCTACATAAAAGAAACTTTTAGCTCTACAAGGTGTTCAGAACAAGCAATGCCTACATAATCTTGGACATGGTTAACTTAAGTTTGCCTTGTGTACTTATCATTTAAACAAGGCTCACTGGTAGTGAAGAAGTGACTAAAAAGATTCAACAAGTGAGACTGATTACGCTTACAGGGCAAGCATTTGCTATAAGGTTTCATTCTCCTTGTCTGCCTCATTGATTCACAGACTGTCTACTCCTTGCTTTTATAAACCATCTCAAAAACATATTTTTAACAAAATGCACTACTGTGTAGTGCCCAGTCCTGTCCCTACTATGTTTGTACCCTATTATAATTTTCTTCATCAGGGTTGGACACAGAGGAATTCATCATCTGCTGTATATATTGTGGTAGTTGTGGCATTAAGCATCCTCATACATAATGAGTTTGTAAATTCTAATCATCAACATAGCATTTTGTGAATATATATGCTGTGTGGCTAATGTTAATATATCACATTTGAAGATATATTATGCTGTAGTGCCACTATACGTCAATACAATCCCACCACAGATCCACTGAACTAGAGAGCTGTAAGCCTCAGTAGTATTATTTTTAAATTTATGGAACACATCATAGTTGACCTTTTAAACTAAACAATAGGTGATCTTCAATACCCTTACCCTGCTCCTTGTGGATTCCATAGAAGCAGATCTTGTCTTCTCAGTCTAGCTGACATCTTTGAAAAGTTACTGAAGATATGGACACGGATCAATCTGTTCTCACTGCCCCCTTTAACTTGGTAAAGATTTTGATACAATTCTGCATGGTGTTATTATTGACAGGTCTCCCTAAAATACACATTAACCCTTATGTCACCTGATAGATGACAAATGGTTCACTGAGATAACCCATAAAGTGGAAGTAGGTTGTACCTCTTCTACAACAAAGGATGTCACTAATGGTTTCCCTCATGCTTCGGCCCTGGGAACCCTCCTGTTTGCCATTGCTTTCCTTAACATTAAGGCAGATATCTAATAACTTTGGCTGATAAAGATTGCAGAGGACTGCAAGTTGGGCACTGTTTTTAACCACCCAGCTGATTTGCTGATACTCCAGCAAGGGCTGGAATAGACAAAGGATTTGTGTTTTGAACATGGGATAAAACTCAACATTAAAAATATAGTTTACACTTATCTGAAAAGAAAGACTATCCTTGTTCATACCATATAAATAATATCTGACTTAAAATAACACAACCATAGAGATCTAGGTAGCTTCTTCAAGACTGAGCTGTCCTTTGACCACTGTATCAACCACAGTTTAGGAAATCATTCTACCTTGCTCAATTATATTCCAAGGAAATAGCTTATAGAGCCAGCAAGGTCATAATTCCTATATTTTCAGTGATCACTAGGACCTTTATTGAATGCAGTGCTTCATGTGAATGTACCCTTCCAAATACCAAATCAAAAGTGAAAGCCCTTCCTCCATATTTAACCAAGGTGCTTCTAAGATGACCTGGAGAGATTCAGTGCCATCTCACTATATTCCATGTCATTCAGGCTCCTGCATGTCAACTTTTGCTTCACCTTACATGGCAGGAAATACATTATCCTATTAGACTTCTCACCTCTGCAAAACTGGCAATACCGTGGAGAGCATAGTTTAATAGGTTGTCACAAGGCTAACAACTGCTAGGGCCCTTACAAGCCTAGCCACACACTCAAACCATTTAGGTCCTGAGTATTATGGACTTCTATTTGGGGGACCATGTTAGTAGGAAGATAAGTAAGGATTTGGCGGGGCATAGTTGAGATAATACTTTTCTTATTGACAGCCTCTGCTCATCAGGGATATGCAGGCCAGACCAGGGGTAATTTTACCATTTCCCATCCAATTGTCAAGGTTTTGTTTGAATGGGATCAGGGATAAACTCTGTTTTAAATCAACGAGAAGCCTGTTCCATAGTGCTAGCATCATTTGGGAAACATATCTGTCTCTCCAGCACAATCTGTTTTTATCAAACTTGAAATTCAAATGCCTGGATCTAGTGTTTCTGGTGCTGTTTGTTTTATGCATGTGCAACAGATCCATCAGGGCTGGGTCTGAGAAAGCCCTGTAAGCCAGGCAATGATTCCCTGTCAGAAACTTAAAAGAGACTGAATACAGAGACAAATCCTTAAGGCAACAGATGTAGGACAGAGTATTCATGCCCTGAATTTCCCTGGTGAGAAACCTGTGTTGGCATTCCAACTGATGCAAGTGTCTGGCTGGATACATTTCAAAGGGTTCTGTATTCAGTGGGGTCTATATTATGAGATAAAAAAGACTTGAGAGCGAATGGCTTAAACATCGAAAATGCCGTACCTTGAAGTCACTCTTGTGGAGGGGGTTCCACCCCCCATACCCCCTGCTAATTATATACACCAACTCCGAGATTGCACTATAGTGAGGAAAGGGCAAATTTTCTGATCTGTATCGCGATCTCACAAAAAACACATCAATGAATTGCATTTCTGATGTTAAAGCCATTTGCTCTTCAGCCTGTTCAATTTCATGATAGGAACCCTATTTAATGATAGGTCTGATAAGGGCCGAGTAAAGTGGTACTATAACTTCCCTGGACATGGATGTCATACCCTTACCTATAAGTTGGGCAATATAGAATGATTTTCTTACGGTCTTAACTACATGTTGGTCAAAGGCCAAATTGTCGTCTACGCATGTTACCAGATCCCTTACTCTCTTAGACATGCTTTATTGATGGAATAATTAACTTGGATTGACAGTTTCCTAAAGGCTATTATAAAGCATTTTTTGGCACTAAGTTTTAGGCCATGGCTTTGACACCAAACATTTGTATGTGTTAAATCCTCTTCCAAGATGTTGGTATCTTGGGAGGACTCTATAATATCTCCTAATGTTCAGTAATCTGTGAACTTGGTGAGCCTGAGGCCTTGAATGATAGCCTTGACTTCCGAGAAATAGATGCCAAACAGGAGCAGGTACTCTGCTGGTAACCAGTATGTTGGTGTTGGTGGTCTCACTGATCCTGACTTCTCAGGTCCTGTCTGAGAGCCAGCCAGCAATACAGTGAGTTATGTAGGGATTTATGCCTGGCCCAGACAGCTTGTCGCAAGACCTGAGTGAGGTATTGTACTGAACGCCTTGGCTAGATCAAAATATACACTGTGCACTGTTTTGCCATTATCTAGTATCTTGTTTACCCTATCAAAGAAGGCTACCAGGTTAAGAAAGCATGAGCTTCCCTTAACAAAGCCAAATTGGGGTGGGCCCAGTGTCTGTAAGTTGCCAATGTCCTTATTTATAATTTCCATGATAATTCATTATATGGCTTTGCATATTAGGCTTGTTAGACTGATGATTCTGTAGTTCTCTGGGATGGTTGATGCTCCACTCTTGTGGGTGGGAATGACTGTGGCAGGCTTCCATTCATTTTCACTGTAGCCAGTTTCAGGGCTGTAGTTGAAGGGTGCCTGAAGTCATCCTGATAGGTCATGTATGTTTTAGACTGTTCAGGAGATAACCAATGATGTTGTCAGGACCCATGGAAGTAGTGTTAATGGCTTTAGTGAGGGCTGAAAGCACCTTGTCCCTGCTAACAGCTAGGGTTTGTATTTGGAGGAGATTTCAACTGTTGTAGCTGGGGCGGGAGTGGGGGAGTTGTGAAGCTTGAGTTGAATTTATCAGCTGGTAGATTTGCTATGTCACCCTGATCAGTGAAGTTGGTACTGTTCACCACCAGTTCGGAACACTGATGTGTGTTACCTCTAAGGTTCCAGACATAGCTGAAATGGCCTTGTGATTGTCCTTAGCATGTGAGGCTATCCTGACCTTGTGTTTGGCCTTGTTGTGCTTAATTAGACCTCTTAGTTTCTTGTTTAGTTGTATTAGAGAGCAGTTTTCTCTAAGTGAGTTGTTCTTCCTGGTTTTAGCCATGAATTTTCTTCTTTTGTTATACACCATGTTAAGGTGTGGATTCCACTAGTGGGATTTGTTTTTAGTGTTTGTTTTGGATTTACTTCTGGTAGGTAATGCAGTCTCTAAGCATCATTTCACATGTTTGCATAGAGACTCTATAAATAATACTGCATATGTAGCTGTGATCTTAGGGTTAAGAGGAGCCTTGAAAGTAGACAAACAGTCACTTAATAGGATGTAGTTTGCTCTAAAATAGTTCCTAACTGTTACTGGTTAGCTGGGTTTTCCAGGTTATTTTTTTTTTTTACTTCAAAGGAGACAGCATTGTGATCTGACACTACTAGTGAGGATGGCTCAGTCACTTAGCAAATTCTGCTGGCTCCCAAGGGAGGTTTAATGTGAAATAAAACATGAGCAACTGATAAATCAAATTGAAAAACAAGTCATAGCAGAGACTACCATCCAGTAGGCAATGTTTAGGATGCTTGATATCCCCCTGAGGTACAGTAACAGGCAAAACAAGACTTAGCTATAAGAATGAGCAGTCCAAGTATTGTGTCCAGGGAACTGGACTTGTTTTCAGAAGAAATTTCTGTGACCCATGCTTCTATTGATGTCCTCTCAGCTATAATGAATGGGGCTGTGATGAATATCCAACAAATCAAGGCAGTTACGGCCAGGTATGATATGAGATTCACTGCTGTACAGGCTATTTTGCAGCAGTAACAATGTGAACTGGTGGAGCAGTGGGCCATAGCAGCATCACACTGTGCAGCTGTGCAGGATCTGCAATTATACAACGACCCCCCATTAATATTCCAAAATGTGCATGCTGATTGGCCAGCGTGCATGTGGTAATTCAGACTTATACTAGCGGAAAAAGGTCCGGTCGCCTGTACTTTTTCCATTAGTATATGTCTTTTTTTTTTTTTTTTTTTTTTTTTTTTTAGCAATGGAGAACGCAAGATCTCTGTTGATTTTTAGAAACTGTCTCTCCATGTTAAAGGAGTTTAACATAGCAAAACAGCTTTCAAAAAAGTAACGGAGATCTTGCTTTCTCCGTTGCGTTTTTTAAAGCTGTCTCGCTATGTTAAACTCCTTTAACATGGTGAGACACTTTCTAAAAAGCAACAGAGATCTTGCTTTCTCCATTGCTTCCACCCACAGCTCTGATGTACTGCATAAGCATACGCATGTGCAGTACATCAGAACTGCCGCAGAATACCAGACAGCTGTGGAAGGGCAGCACAGAGGCATTATACAATGCCATTATTTAAGAAAAGTAAGTATTTTTTTTCTTAAATATTGTCATTGCATAATAGCAATAACTCACTTCTGGGTGTGAGTAATGCTGGATTACCCACAGTTTTCTTTGTTTGGCCATTCGGGCTTCACCCTCGTGACCAAACCACACAAACCGTGGGTAAATCCTGGCGTGGGTTATTTCTTAATTGCACACTGTGCAGCTGTGCAGGATCTGCAGTTACACACTGTGCAGCTGTGCAGGATCTGCAGTTACACACTGTGCAGCTGTGCAGGATCTGCAATTACACACTGTGCAGCTGTGCAAGATCTGCAGTTACACACTGTGCAGCTGTGCAGGATCTGCAGTTACATACTGTGCAGCTGTGCAGGATCTTCAATTACACACTGTGCAGCTGTGCAAGATCTGCAGTTACACACTGCAGCTGTGCAGGATCTGCAATTACACACTGTGCAGCTGGAGTCCAAATTGGAGGACTTAGAAAAATGTCCTAGCAGAAATAATTTGAGGCTGACTGGGCTACCAGAAAAAGTAGAGGGATTTGAACCCATTACCTTTACATGCAATACTTAGTGCACATCTCGGGGCTACCAAATGCACCAATTATTGAGCATGCCCATAGAATCGCATCAGGGAATAACAACCTTAGACATTTTATCTTGATGTTTTTGGACAACAATGACAGGAAATGGATTCTACAAAAAGTCAGAGAGTTAGTCACTTCCTTTACAGTGGTGTCATTTGATTACAGTCCCATGATGTAAAGGAAAAGAAAAGCCCTTACCCCATTCCTCTGTCTGTTCAGAGAACTTGGCTTTCAGGTGCAACTTCATAATCCAGCCAGCATAATTTTTTAATTTTAGAAAACACCCAACTAACTTTTCACAACCAGCAACAAGTAAAAGCATATCTCCATAACTTTCCATAGGGCTCTTATGCACAGATAGGCACAAAGCCTCTCCCTAACTCTGCAACTGTTAAGAAACAGGATCACTCAATATATGGCTTACTCACTAAATTGCCATGTAAAGAATCTTAAAGAGGGTCCATCAGAGTTAAATACTAGATTGGTGGGGTCCAAATCTTCTCCTTCCACAGCTACAGTACATAGCAGTTCTGTACTGCTGTACCATGTGTAGCAGGTTGGGGCTAAGCATTGATAGAATGCTAGTAGTAACTGATTTGGTTATTAACTGACATTGTCCTTCAGAACACACAGAGTCTTTGAAATGTTATACCAAATTAATTTTTAAGGATTTCGTATTGCTTCACTGAGGTATTGTTTAATGTATTGATCTGATTACTCTCATGTTTTGCATTCCATTTGACATTTCTCATTTTGGAGTATATGAGTTGTCTAGTCTGTGTGCACAGCGCAACTTATACAAGCTAATAATGTTTAGTTATAGACTTTGTGTAATAAATCCACCACCCCTAAGATAAATCAAGCTAATGAGGTTATTTTCAGAGGAGTAAGCTGTAACTTGAAAGGGATGTCTACTCCTTTGTGGGTGGAGGTAATTTTTTCACACTTGAGCATATTAAAAATGTATTTTATTTTACTGCAGGAAATTAAGGTAATAAAGTCACTTACTTTGCTACTGCTTTCTGCTGTCCCCCAAAGGCAACAACATTTCTGATTGCTGTCAAAACATTTTCAAGGCAGTTATTTACTATTACATCCTTGAACTTCTACTACTCTACCAGGCCTAAAAAAATAAAAAATGTTTCTTACTTTGTTTACATTGCCTATGTTTATATATGTTATGAAAATACTCTAATTGTACCCTAATTGTATGATATTATCTATGTAATTTGTGACTTTCTCTATGTAATTTGTTACTTTTAACACTGCATGACTACACCTACTGGAGCTTTTCTCCTTAGGTCACCACTGAAAACAGGTCTTATGACTCAGCTGGACTAACCCAGTTAACAAATGTCAAATAAATAAATAGAGAAGTTTATGAGGGCTGTGTTTGCTAAATGAGCGGGTATGTGGCATGCCTCATTTTGTATGTGGGAGTAGGGGTTTTACTACAAAAAAGTAGGAAGGAAGGCCATGGGCAAACTGACCGATTCAGCCCGGAGGTGGGTACTTCTTTTGTTAAACACTGGACAGGGTATACTAACCTTGACCAACTTTTATGGTCTGAATGAGGACCAATTATGAGTCTGTTACAAGTTTTTATGGAGCTGTGAAATAAGGGATACATAATACTTTTGTGTGATGATAGATATATGGGTGGATCACCTTCCAGCAGGAAGGACTAGGCACAAAAACAATGTGGGAGGTCAAATTAAGGGTATGCAAGCTCTGGATTTAGTTGACACCTAGACAGCACACCACCTGTCTGTTAATGCTTATAGTTTTGTTGGTGCAGGTAGAGTGGCCAGTAGGGTGGATATGTGGTTAGTCATCTATGGGAATCAGTACAAATTCACAGAGACATCTATTTTGTCAGTTGGGCTATCAGATCATGCCACAATTACAGTTATGCTTAACCTCCAGATACGTTGTCAAGTCTACAAACCTTGGAGAAGAAACAGCCCTTTGGAAAGCACTTGCAGAGATGGGTTGCAATTTTTTTAGGAGGAATACGATGGCAATTTAATAGGATGGCATAAAATCTGGTGTACTTATAAACAGGTCATGGGGTACACATGTAGGAAGAGGTGTGAGCAGGATAAGATACAGAAAACATGGGAACAGCATATAGCCAAGTTAGAGTACATTACCAAGAGAGAAGGGAAGAACAACAGCACAGCTTGAACTAGTTCAGCTTAAAAAGCAATACCAACTTTGTTGTACAGCAACATAGCACCTACGTGAAAAAGATGACAGCTATTCTACTGGTAAAAGTAATTACGTTAAAGAAGTTGTTAGTTGGGGCAGATAGGGACAGATCTGGAAGTGTTCTTTTGATGCAGGTGGCAATTAATAAGCATTTTGCCTGAGAACATTGTCCAAGGCATGACAACAGCACAGTGTTTGGGAATAGATCTCTGGTGGGGGGCTATCAAGAAATTGATAGCCTAAACAAAACTATTCATCTTGCAATTAACCCCCTGGCCATAGGTAAGGCACCAGAGTTACATGGCTACACTGCTAAATTTTATAAGTGCATAAGGGAAGAAGAGGTGATAAATCCACTGTATAACTTGATTAATGACTCAAATGCCCCAAGGCTATTTTCTCCCAGATGCGTGCTGTGCTAAAGTGGCGATGTTTCTGAAGTCAGCTAAGGACCCACTAAACACATTCAATTATAAGCCCCTCTGTTGCTGTTGGAGGTCGCAAAACTTCTGCCCAATGTGATGTTTCTGCAAAGCAGAGCATTTGGCTAAGAGATCGACAGCAGTTATCATGTAGGTGTTTGACAAGAGTAGAGCAGGACAGTAAACTGACTATGTAATTTAGAAGACAGTGCATTTGTTTTGGTCAGTATGGTACACTGATGAACATGGCATAGTAAATGAGCCTACAGTTTGTCTTAGTGTCTGTAAACAGACTAATACTTATTTTCACTTTTCAGTAAAGGATGGACAGGCTCTTTCGATCTGCATAAGTAAGATTGTGCTTCAGTGCTACTGGACAGCTAATAATGTATGCAAGGCATGCTGTCATTTTTACTGCTCTACAGTGTTTGATTTCAGTACTGCTTTACCCGCACACATTTTCTGCAATATGCAGTATTATGTAGTAATACATAACTTTAATAAGATATTCTCTCCAGGTATGTAATAATAATTATGTGTAGAAATGTTATTTTCTGCCAACATTGTTAATGTTTGTTTTGCACACTTCACATGCTTAAAAGTATATTTTATGGAAGTATTTTCATTTTTGAACTCACAGTAATATTTCCAAGTGCCTGACAAATGTTTTATTTTTCAGTATGCTAAAATGTGATTTTTCTGAAGTTTTGTACTATTCAGACATGTGTCTGTTTTTCATGTAGGTACAGTATTTCCTCTGGCCATACTATTATCACAACAGTTTATTCAGTCGTGCCCACTAACTCATATTAATTGCATCTGTGGTCCTCCTCTAATTATGTTGTCCTCTTTTAGCAAGGTCATAGCAGGAACATACTGAAGCTATTTTACTTTTTCTTAACTTTACATCAAACCCTCAGTCGAGAACAAACATACTCCGACAAGGTGTTAATGTACAGGTAACTCCCCCTGAAAAATAGGTCTACCACTTCAAGGCAGCATATTAAGGTGCCATAACACTCAGACATTTGAAAAGCAGTCACTATTTTTTATGCTCGCTAAGCAGCACTGTGCTCTTTAGTGATGGTATGGTTCAAAGAAAAAGTAAATTAAGGAACATAAAAAGGAAAGAAAAGTGTGTGTGTGTGTGTGTGTGTGTGTGTGTGTGTGTGTGTGTGTGTGTGTGTGTGTGTGTGTGTGTGTGTGTGTGTGTGTGTGTGTGTGTGTGTGTGTGTGTGTGTGTGTGTGTGTGTGCTTAAATGCTTGCATGAAAGCACAAGCAAGTGAAAGACAGAGTGAGAGATTTAGAGAGAAGGGAAACAGAGCACTGACTACAACAGGCAGTTAAACTGCACAGAGGTATATAACATTTAAGTTATGGCAATATTGATTGTGTTAATTCTAAGTGATTTACCAAAAATTAAATACACAGAGCAGCAATATGGGCAAAATCAGTGGACAGTAAATGGAGTGGGAGAGGAACGTGTAAGGGAATGTATTAGGCAGGCTACTTGGCATAATGGTTAAGGTCTTCATCTCCCATGCACAAGGCACAAGGTTTGATCCTGACCTCTGACCAACCTCTGAAAAACATGCCAGGTGTTTCCATCTCAAACTTACCAATGAAAGGAGGCGTGGACAGCAGCACAGACTGTACATAGTGCCCTGGGGAATAGTTTTACAGACCAACTGCATTGGGCATCTGTGGTGTGCAATATCCTCAAGCTAGGAGAACAGGGGTCACAGACTGCATGGCGTGGCTAGCCAGTTGACAGTGTAAAATATGGTTCTGGGTGATTAGGTCATGTTGAATAATCCCACCAAACTGGCATGGGTATTTGCTGGTGATAAGTGGGTTGAGGATACGGCCTACTCCGACTTACACCCTGGCCACATGATAATGGTGGGAGGGGTGTATGCACCCCTACATGATGGTACAAAGAAGGCTCGATACCCTATGTATCCAAGAGAAAAGATGGAAGGACAGTGCAGGCAGTGCAGCCAGAATTTATTACTCAGGAAGAAGACAGCAATAAATGGTGTGGGAATTCTTCTGAGAGAGGCTTCAGAAGGCATTAACAGATATCATCAGAATTAGTGACAGACTCATAGCAGTCAGACTCCAGTGTAATATTAAGACAGCATTCATAATCTCACCCTGTGCCCCACACAGCAGGGTTGTGATGAAAAATAGTACATTCAGACAGCAGGACCATCTAGATAAAGCAGAACATCAGAATTGGTGTTAATAATGGGTGACTTAAATGCACATATTGGGACAGACAGAACTCTGATACCAGGATATAAGGAATGCCTTGGTCCATGGGGCAAGAGAGCTGAGGTAGAATCAATGACTGAAAATTCATCCCCAGTGCGGAGGAGGAAATAGGTGGATTTGAAGAAGAATGGAGAATGGCAGGGCATCAAAACAGCATGTATGAGGACTATGGAGCTGATATGTGGAAATAAGGTACATAAGGAAAGCTAGTGGTGGAGTACAGAAGTGATGAAGTCAAACTGTGTGGGATCAAGTGTTTGGAGGTTGCCAATGTTCTTATTAATGAGGTTTGTGATACTCCATTCCATGGCCTTGCAGATCAGGCTAGTTAGGCTTCCTGGATCTGCGGATGCTCCATCTTTGTGTAAAGGGATGACAGTCACAAAACAACTTGGTAAGTGGCCAAATGGATCCAATGGACTAATAAGTAAATCAGAAGAAAAAAAAAAACAAGAATCCAATAGCAGAAACACCTTTAATAACACAGCAAAGCTTTAGAACCAAAAGTTCTTTGTCAATGCAGATGCAATCATGTTAGAAGCAACCATTTTAAAATAAAATATCATCCAATCATTAAAATCCATCTTATCACATGACAAATTAAAAAAAAAAATAAAAATAATTAGATAAATATCTAGTATTGCAGCAGCTCTATAATAATAGCAACAACATACTCTAATTATAAAATAAATATACAACTAGACATAACTATGTCTTTCTTTTAAAACAGGTTTAAGACTGTTCACGTTATTTAAACCAGGAAATCTATCGGCCCTAAAATAATGAATCCACTTGTATTCACACAATTCAGTTTTATTAACAATATCTCCCCCTCTTTTCAACTTATGAATTTTTTGTAATACCCTAAATGTAAATGTATGCTCTGGCCCAAAATCAATGTTTACTAAGCGCACTAGTCCCAATACTTCTTCGAATTTCAGAGAGATGATATTCAATTCTCCCTTTTAACTTTTAATTCATCTTGTCTATATAAAAACAAGTGCATGACTTGCAGTTGGCTAAATATACCACATTAGCAGTCGCACAAGTAGAAAAGGTAGTACATTTAAGCACTTTATGTGAGATTGGATGAACAAATCCATTGCTAGTATTTATACAGCTACAATATGTGCAGTTGTAACAAAGAATAGTGGTCCTTTTATTGGACACAAAACTAGCTGTTCCAAAATTAAAGGCAGAATCTTTGTAACATAGTATATGTTTCAAATTCCTTTCTCTCTTGTAAACAAAACTAGGTTTCTCACCCACTAAGTTCTTAAAGATAGGGTCAGAACACAATCTAGACCATTTTTTCATATCATTTGTTGTATCATAGCTGAATGCCTGTTGTATTTCATAATGTAACCAGGAAGGGAATTTGGGTATTATAATCATTGTTCAACATATTACATCTGTGTCTCCCATAATAAATAGAAACATAAAGGGGTACCAAGATCATGGCGATGTGCTTCAACAAATTCTTTATTGCTGTTAAGTACATTCATATTGTAGCCCCTTACCAAAAAATCATTACTCATACGTTGTAATTCATCATTAAAGTCACTAGCACTCGTATTCAATCTAATGGCCCTTAAAAACTGACTTTGTACCACACTATTATGCAAAAATTTAGGATGCATACTAGTGTCATGCATATAGCAAAATGATTGCACATTGATTGCACATTTTTCTTATGTATCTTAGTGTTAAACTGACCATTGTTATATAAAATAGTAATTTCAAGAAAATGTATTACTTCATGTGCCATAGTAATATCAAACTTCAAAAATGTAGTAGTGTTTTCCAACTTGGATGCAAAATCCAATAAACACTGTCCTGCACTCAGCTGGGACAAAGCCAGTACTCAGGCTTTGGTTTAATATGGTGCCTAATGGTCCTGCAAGTTCCTGCCTGAGTTCACGTAGGATGCAGCCTGGGATGTTATCAGGTCTCATGGAGGCTGTATTTGTTTGCCTTTGAGAGAACAGTGATGACCTGCTCCCTAGATATAAGGGGAAGGGAGCAAGTACTGGGGAAGTCCTGATTTACTGTCATCCCTTCGCACAAAGTTGGAGCGTCCACCGATCCAGGAGATTGTAGACCTATCAGCCTAACTAGCCTGATCTGCAAGGTCATAGAGCAGATTATCATGGACTTCATTAACAAGGACATTGGCAACCTCCAGACACTTGATCCCACACAGTTTGTTTTTTGTCAAGGGGAGGTCATGCCTGTGAAATTTGGTCAACTTCTTTGAGACAGTCACCAAGGCCATAGACGAGGGGAAGACAGTGCACACCACCTGTCTTGACCTGGTCAAGGCCTTCAATACTATTCCCAACTCAGGTATAGTAGATAAACTCTCCCAACTAGGCATCAATCCATATGTTACCAGATGGGTAGCAAACTGGCTCACTGATAGAATCCACTTAGTCAAAATAAGGAAAGCCACCTCAAGTAATAGCCCCATAACAAGCAGTGTACCCAAGGGATTGGTGTTGGGACCATTGCTGTTTGGGATATACTTCTCAGAGGTGCAGGCCAAATCTAGTGGGCTATGTCTGACAAAGTTTGCAGATGACTGCAAGCTGGGTACTGTCATCAATTCCCCTAGTGATATGAACATCCTCCAAGAGGATTTCACCCAAACAAATGAATGGTCCCAGAAACATGTCCTCACACTGAATGCCAAAAAATGCATCATCTTCCCTTTTGGGGAGAATGACACCCCCACAAATTATGACATTGATAATAAGGCACTAAGCACACAATCAATTGTGAGGGACTTGGGAACCCAGGATGATAGCAAACTGACTTTTGACCACCAAATTGCCACCATTGTATGGAAAGCTTTCTACATGGCCCACCTCATTTGTAAGGGTATCTCATCCAGAGGCAAGGTGGTCATAACATCCCTGTATTCTTTCCTTGTAATACAATGCCCCTTTCGGCATGTACCTCACAAAGCATATGCAGCACCTGGAGAGACAACAGAGATTCCTCACCTGGAGAATCCAGGGCCTCAAACATCTACTCTACACAGATAGGCGAAAAGCCCTGTCCCTCTACTCAGTCTCCTGTAGACTCCTCAGGAGTGACCTCTGTCTGTCATACAAAGCAATCTCAGACCCCATCTTGATGGGTCTGCTGTATATCTGCAAGTCAAGCTCCACTGGAGTAACCCGCAAGCGAGACCTCAACCTGGTCTGTGATATCAATAGGACTTGATGGCGGGACAGATTTGTATCCCAGAGATTCCCCCTTTTGTGGAATAGAATCCCTCTCCACGTACAGCAGAGTACTTCATTAAACCTTTTTAAGCACAACATGGATAATCGGAAAGTACACCACTGGGATTCCACCTATGTCCCTGGTGGACAGTGGCATAGGGTGCTGACTTGTCGGAACATGGGCTAAATTCTTGGCTAGGCTTGTAAGCGCCTCAAGCCCAATAACCTAGTAACTTCCTATGATCCTATGATTCCAAATGCATATTACAATGGAAAGCACTTATTTTACACAAGGGATCAAAAGCCTAGGGAAGCTTTTGCAGCATATATTAACTGATTTGAGAAACAAAGCTGAAATGTTCAGATTTGGTGATTTAAGGGATGAGTTGATAAAAGACAGACGTGTGCGGTATTAAAGATGATGCTGTGAGAAAGATTTTGCTTCATGACAGGGATTTAACTTTGAATGAGGCTATTGAGATTTGTCAGATATATGAGCTCACAGAAAAGCATACAAATATGCTTACAAATGAGAAATGCATGCCTCCAGTATCTTCTAAAGCTAATGTTCAAAGTGTGCAGCACATGGTTAAAAGAAACAGGCCCAACAGTCACTGGGAAACCCCAAAGCTTTCTAGCAAATTCCAAAGTGCTCACAGTCTCAGTGAAGCACAAGGGTGAGTCAGCAAACTCCATGCATATAACCTTACCTAGCTTCATAGTCAACAGTTGTAATTGTGGTGGCAATCATGTGTCTAAAAGAGAAAAGTGCTTTGGTCAGCAGTGCCACAGATGTAAAATGTGGAATAATTTTCAAAGATTTTGTAAATCAAAAGAGGCTCATTCTTTTATTAAAAGGGAACATTCTAAGAGACAAGTTCATTAGAAAGTGGTGACCCTACTTTTTATGTTGAGGGTGTGTCTGTGCTTGATTAAACAGTCAATGCAGTAGATTTATGAGCAAAGAGTGAACTATTTTGTACTGTACGGATAAATGGAAAACCCATAGAGCTCAAAGCTGACACATGTTCAAAGTGCAATGTTATGTCAGTAGAAACATTTGCTAGTGTATGTGCTGGTGAAAAGCTTAATTTTGCAAAGTGTGCGAAGCTTGCTGCTTATGGTGGTGAAGAAATTCAAACTGAAGGTTTAGTACAGCTTTTATGTTACTCTCCTGAAAAAAGCTATGACTTGCAATTTTACATGATCAAAGACACATACAGGCATTATTAGGCCTCAGAGACTGTTTGAAAATGGGACTGCTTTCACTTAATGAGGAAATCCACCATGTTAGCTTAAAAGACCACTGTTCTAATTTCACCCAGTCTGTTTTCTCTACCTATGCTGATCTTTTTGAAGACAAACTAGGCAAACTCCCAGTTGTGTACTCCATGAAGTTGGACCCAGAGGTCACTCCAGTTGTCAGGCCAGCCCGGAATGTTCCAGTACCTATGCAGAACAGAGTCAAGACTGAGATAGATAAAATGGTGCAGCAAGGTGTGATTTGTCTAGTTGATGAACCGACTGAGTGGGTATCTTCCATGGTGATAGCCCATAAGAAAAACTCAGATGATATTAGAATATGTATTGATCCACAAGATTTGAACAAAGCACTGAAAAGACCTCATTATCCAATGTATACTGTCAAAGAAGTTGCAGCTCTTATGCCAAATGCCACTGTTTTTTTTTCTGTCTTAGTTGCAAAGAGTTAATTTTGGCAAAGATTGCTAGACAGAAAATCTTCATTGCTAACTACTTTCAGTACTCCTTTTGGCAGGTACAGATTTTTGATAATGCTATTTGGGGTAAATTCTGCCAGGGAAGTCTTCCAGCAACAATGAAACCATTTTTTTTTTCTGGGTATTCGTGTACTATTATAGTACATGATATTCTAGTAGGAGGCAATGGTGAAGCTTGGCATGACAAAAACCTCATGAAAGTTCTGAAAAGAGTGCATGAAGTGAATCTGAAGCTGAATCCTGAGAGGTGCAAATTCAAGCTACGAAAATTTGCTTATGTTGGTCATTTATTTACCAGTTCAGGCTGACGACCGGATCCTTCCAAGCAAATGGCTATTCTTGAGATGCCATCTCCAGACAATGTTCAAGCCCTACAATGTTTTCTTGGCATGGTTAACTATCTAAGCAAGCTCATTCCAGACTTGAAAAACTATCAGCACTGCTCAGGGAGTTGACACATAAAGATGTATCCTGGTTATGGTTAGAACAACACCAGAGAGCATTTGATGTCCTCAAACAGAAAATTGTCAGTCCACCAACTCTCAGTTACTATGATGTTCACAAACCAGTTACTCTTTCTTGTGATGCTTCAAAATTTGGTCTTGGTGCAGTTATTCTTCAAAAGGGTAGATCAGTAGCCTATGCATCCAGAACTCTGACCCAAACTGAAATGCAATATGCTTAAATAGAGAAAGAACTCATGGCAATTGTGCTTGCATGTTTGTAGTGCCATGATTATATTTATTGTAAACCTATCCAGACAGAAACTGATCACCAACCTCTAGTTAATATTTTGTGAAAGCTTATGCGTACAGCTCCTGCCAGATTACAACTCATGACGTTGAAATTGCAGAAGTATAATTTCAGTCTTGTCTACAGAAAAGGCAAACTTCTTTATCTTGCTGATACTTTACCCAGATCACCCAGAAATACCACTGGACAGAATGAGAATGAAAAACTTGATTTTGAAGTTATGGATGTCAGAAACTTTTCTTCAACACATCTTGATGAGCTTAGAAGTGATACAGCCACAGATCCAGTTCTTCAGAAGCTCAGACACATTATCAGTGGAAGATGGCCTTCAATGCAACCTTGCTTACCAGTGGAAGTGCAATCTTATTTTTGTTAGAGAGATGAGATTTTGTTTGATGATGGTATCATCATGAAAGGTCCAAAAGTGATGGTTCTGAAATCCTTACAACAAGAGTATATTACTATTTTGCATCATGGCCACCCAGGAACTGATTCTACCAAAAGAAGAGCGAGAGGACTAGTATTTTGACCTTCTATGTCAAAGGACATCGAGACAGTACTTTCATCTTGTTCTGTATGTAATAGTGCAAAGTCACATCAACAGAAAAAAACACTTCAGCTAAACCAGATTCCTAAACTACCTTGGTTGACAGTAGTTACAGATGATTTTGAGAGAAATGGACAACATTACTTGGTGTTAGTAGACTCTTATTCAAACTGGCTCGAGATTGACCTACTTCCTAATCTAGCATCCAGTACTGTCATTACTAAGATGGAGCATCATTTTGCAGTCCATGGTAGAGTGCACAAAGTTATTTCTGACAATGGTAGACAGTTTACAAGCCAGCAATTCAAGTGATTTGCTGAAGAGTGGGACTTTACTCATGTTACAAGTAGCACAGAGCATCAGCAGTCAAATGGTTTGGCAGAACATGCAGTTCAAAGTGCAAAACATTTACGAGATAAATCAAAACAATACAATAGTGGTGTTTTCTTGACTCTGTTGAATTTTAGAAATGTTCCTCGTAATAAACATCTTGGTTCACTTGCACAGATACTCCTGTAGAGACAAACCAGAACAACACTTCCTATTAGTAGTAAATTATTGGTTCCATGTGTTAAGAACAATAGATCAGTGAAAGCCCATCTGTTAAAGATGCACTTATCCCAGAAGTCCTATTATGACAAGACCAGAATACAACTCAATCCATTATGAGAAGGGGAGATAGTAAGGATGCAGATGACAAAAGGTTTTGATGAGATTGGAGTCATGAAGAGTGTATGTCTAGAGCCGAGATTGTATATTGTGGAATCACAAGGAGCAGAATAAAGGCAGAATTGGAAATACTTAATCCCAGTGTCAGACCATGTATTGCAGCATCAATACCTATGAGAAAGAATCTATATCTCAGAGTGAGTTATCCAGAGTTCCAGTTCCAGAGGACATTCCAGTAAATATCTTTGCTCCTGAGAAGAATCCCAAAACTCCTGAAGCAAGTTGTTCACCAATGACTGTCCCTGTTGCTAAACCCAGTTATGATTGCAATAATACTAGATTGGGTCACATTTCCAGACCATGTTCCAGATACATGACAACTTGGAAATGAACATTGTGTTTATTTCTCATTGTTTATACAATTGCTTGTCTTTTCCAAATGTCATTTATGTGGGCAATTCATTAAAGAAGGAGGATGTAGCTCAATATGTATGCATACCTTTAAGAAGCTTTCTGGGGGCTTGCACAAGTGTATAAATACTGAGCACGTGCGAGCCTGACTGCCATTTTGTAGGACGCTGTTGAGATATAAGCATGTATGTCTGTGTAGTCTGTCAATTAATCAGTTTGTTTATATTTTGTACTGCTGCTATCCATCCTGATGTGTTTCTATGTAATAAAGCATATGAATGAACTACCCTGCCTGTTCATCTTTAATGGGAAACAAGATGAGTGACAATAGGGGAGAAATGGCTCCGGAGGGTACCCATAGCAGTATGGAGTGAAATATGTATCTTAGATGACTGGAGAATAGGCATACTCTTGCCAGTGTACAAGAACAAAGGGGACATCCACAACTGTGGGCAGTTCAGAGACATCAAACTCCTGTCACTCTACATGAAAACTCTGGAAAGGGTGATTGATAAATGGATGTACAGAATAATAGAATATAAGATGGGAGATGAGCAGTTCAAATTCAGATGAGGATGCAGCACAACTGACTCGATGTTTGCAGTGAGAAAGGTGGTTGAGAAGAAGCTAGAGATGAGGAAAGAGTCCAACTGGGCATTCCTAAACTTGGAGAAATCATATGACAAGATCCCAAGAAAGCTGATTTGGGCAGTACTGTGATGGTTCAAAGTCCCAGACACACTGCTACAATTAGTGAACACTATATTAAAGGACCCAATGACTCAAGTATGAACAGTGTTCTGTCTCACAAATGGATTCCTAATGGGAATGGGTGTGAACCAGGGTTCAGCTCTGAGCTCATCGCTGTTCATACTGGTGATGGACTATGTTAGCAAACACTCTGGAAAGGACAGATAAACAAAGTTGTTGTGTGCAGACAATGTGGCATTACAGACAGTCTCTGAACAAGAACTTCAGCAAAATATAGGGGAATGGAATGCACAACTGAAGGGACATGGGGTGAATCTGAGCACAGCTAAGACAACAGTAATGGCAGCAAACTGGGGAAATCAGAAGAAGTTGAAAACTGAGATAGAAGGGAACAGGCTAATAGTTTCAAGTTTCTGGTAGGGGTTGTTGAGGAGAAGACAAGTTTGAATAAAGAGGACAAAGCTAGAATCAGAATGGCTGCAGCCAGTTGGCATAGATTGACAGAAGAATGCCAAGGAAGCTGAAAAGTAAGGTGTACAAGATAGTGGTGTGGCCAGCACAACTGTCTGGTACAGAAACCTGGACAGTAAAGGCATAGCAGATGAGGATGCTAAAGGTGATAGAAATTAAGTACCTGAGAATGGTGGTAGGATGAACACTGTGGGATAGACAAAGATATGAGGACATAATAACCAAAGCCAAAGTAGCTCCAATTACAGAAAAAATCAAAGAGAACAGATTATGGTGGTCTGGACACGTGCAGAAAAGTTGAAGACAATCTGGTGAAGAAGACTTGGGACAGAAAGGAAGAATGTAAGAGGAAATGAGGATGACCAGCAAAGAGGTGGCTGGATTGTGTGAGAGAAGATTTGTGACAGTCAGGCAGGACTTTAGCACTGAATCAAAAGAGATGGTGACAGTTAACAAGATACCCTGAACTGATGATGATTATGATGATGAAGATGTGAAATAGTATGATGATGTGAAATAATAGGTATTGTGCATGGATGATTCTGAGGATGGATGTGGTTGTAATGTTTGTGTTTGTGTATGTGTGTGTGTGTGTGTGTGTGTGTGTGTGTGTGTGTGTGTGTGTGTGTGTGTGTGTGTAGACATTAAATAATTTAATAACTTATAAAATGACACAAGACTGGATAAATGACAAAAAAAAATGGCCAAAAAGGCAAAATGTAGGAACAAATCCAAGAATAATCCAACAGTTATTTGAATGTACTTTATTAAAATAATAAACATAAGTGCTTTCATTCAGATAATTTGAACTACTTCAGACAATAAGCCTACTTCATTTCACCATTGAAATACACAGTTAAACCAACTGAAACAACTGCCTTGTTAACTTAGTTACCATGTCAACCCCTACAATTATTAGTTCTCTTAACACCCTGTCCTTGAACTGCAAAAAACTAGTGCATTATACAAATCTCATTTCAAACATTTCCTAAAATACTATATACGCTTTTCAAAGATTACATAGAAAAATACAAAACAATTGCAGTTTTAAAATGGGACATTGTTGGTAAAAATCATAGTATTAAAAATTATTAACAACATACATATATACATATATATATATATATATATATATATATATATATATAAATATATTATTACCAAAACTAATTTTGTTCTATCTATAAAGGGCTTTTAATCTAAGCATGCAATAAATTGACACATACTCATTCAGCCCTGGCCATGCTGAGGCATTTAGCTTTAACTGCCATAATAAATCTTTCTTTTCTAAGTGGAGACCAGAAGGGCCTCCTCATGTTTACCTGAATTTGGTCAATTGCCATATATTTAAAATCGGTTCTAGAATTCATCCATATTCCTTTCATTCCTTCACTTTACACACACCCTACCTGTTCTATAACACTCTCCTACTCTAACACCAGCCCATTTCTACTGTTTGCCAATCCACCTATACCCCCAATGGCTCTCTCATGTTTCAATATACTGATCCTCTCTCATTTAACTCTATTTCTCTTCCATCTCTTAAATTATACAGCTCCCAAATCCATTTACACTCTCTCCAAACCCACATCTGCCGGATCCGAAAGTTTCTCTGATATATTTCTTTCCTTATTTCTAACAAATCAGCTACTTTTTATAAAAGTAAAAGTCCTTCCTCTATACAGCACTGCCCTATACCACCATAAGCTATTAACCTCACTGAAAACAAAGTACCGATGTATTACAACCCCATATTTTCAGTCTTACTGTCTTGTGGGGATATTCATCCAAATCCAGGACCTGCTTCCTCCCCATCCAACCCACCCAACTACTATAAACCCTTGAACATGGTCACTCTAAATTTCCAAAGTATTTGCAATAAAATAACTGAGTTTCATGCTTGGGTATCTCATAATAATCCAGATATTATAGATGCTTCCGAGACCTGGTTAAAACCTACTATAAAGGACTCTGATTTTCTCCCACTAGGATTTAACAGCATAAGGTCAGACAGACTTCATAAAAAAGGAGACAGTATAACACTGTTATTCCCTAACACCTACAATGTAGCCCCCTACTCTAACAGTGTTCTCTAGCTTTCCAATGCAGAAATTCTCATTTCTTTTTTTAAAAATAAACAACTCCAAAAGAATATATATCATAGTACTGTATATTCCTCCAGGTAACAATGTAACTATCCTGGAAGATATCCTTGCCTGAACCTCTAATACAATCAAAAACGAGACCATCATTTTGGGAGACATCAACATTAATTGACTAACTTTCAGTTTCAATTCCCCTACCTCTTGCATCACCTTGTTTCAGTTCACTCAGCTCATCACAACTTTAACAAGGCACAACAAAAGTAATAATGAAGGATCTCTCCTAGACTGGATATTATTCACTGATCCAGGTAAAATCTCTGCAGCAGGTATGTTGCCATATGTACTCAGTGACCATCTTCCTGCCTTCCTTCAAAGAACTGCTCCTAGCATTCAAAAAGACCATCACTATAAACAAATACGGAATCTCGCCAACTTCAAACCACAGTCTTTTATCAATATATTAAAAAATGTAAACTGGAATATCCTCAAATCATTACCACTAGATGAGTCAGTGAATTATTTTAAAACAATGTTCCTTCAAAGTCTAAACAGTCTTGCACCCACTAGGATAAAACAAATTATAATCAACCATGCTCCATGTTTAACCAGTTCTACTAAAGAACTAATGCTAGCCAGAGATAAATGATGGAAACAATGGCTAAAAAATAAAGAAGGACCCTCCAGATTTGATAAAATTCAAACAACTCTGTAACCAGGTTAAAAAACAAGTAACCAAAGACAAAAAAAAATAAATTACTACCCAAAACTCCAAGCCAACCGTAAACAGAACCCTAAAAAATTCTGGACATCTCTTAACTCACTACAAAACCCTGGCACCAAATGCAGACTCAGTCCACACCCTGATAAAACTCTTGTTCAAATAGCTAGTCTCTTCAACTCTCACATTATCAACAGCATTTCAGCTATTACTGCTAACTTTTCCCAACCTCACAACTCAAGCTCAGATACTTCTAACCATATTTTATCATCGTCAGAACTCTTTGACTCACACTCATTCCGCTAAAGCTTCACACCATGCCTGCAAAACAACTTCCTCACTGATAACCTCCTTCACCCTTAAACCAGTGCCAACTGCTACCATAAAACAGTTACATCTCAGACTCAAACCTACCTCCATTGCAGCCAACAACCTGCCCACAGAATATTTAAACTGCAGCTGAAGCAATCATCTATCCCATTAGCATGCTTATTAACAGATCAATTTCTTAACCTAAATACCAACATTCTGGAAAAGGCATACATTTTACCTCTTCATAAAGGTGGTAGCTCTACTGATGTCTCCAATTCCCATCCCATAGCTATCCTATCTCTAGCCTAGAAAGGTGTATTTATATGCAACTTCTAATCATTCTTTTTGATAACCAAATTCTATCTCCTTCACAGCACAATTTCAGACCAGGTCAAAGCACTATGACTGCCATGATATCTTTCATGGATACTGTAAACAAAGCAGGCAAACTCATCTCTTACCTATACCTAAACCTATCAAAAGCTTTTGATATGGTTTCACATCCATTACTTCTACAACTCTCTCTAACAATGGTGTATCTTCCTCTAAAATTAACTGGTTTTCTAGCTACATATCAGATAGACTACAGGCCATTAAATAGCAAAACTCCTTCTCCACTGTATCTTTACAACTCGACAGGTGTCCCTAGTGGCTCCATACCAGACCCCATTCTATTTAACATCTTTATCAACAACCCCCACTCTTCGTCAAGTCAGTCCTCTCTGATTCAATATGCAAATCATTCTGCACTTATATGTTCCGCTGATTACATATCCCTCTTACAAGAAATCACTGAGTAGGCCATTTCCTCTATTGAAACCTGGTTCTACAGAATTCACCTGGCACTAAATCCAAATAAAACCAAACTACTCCCCTTTACCCAAACAAGAAAGATCCCTTAAATAAGTCAGTTTGCTATCCAGTCCCAAAACAAAACAACTATCAAAGTCATTACTCACACCAAATTACTAGGAGTAATCATCGATTAGCATTTAAAATCTGACTTACACATACAACACAATATTAGCAAGGCACACCAAAAAATGGGTATACTGTATCAGCACAAGCACTTTCTCAAATCTTTCACTAGGCAAACACTTGCAATCACTTACTTAGTCCCCTTTCTAATCTGTGGTGCTCCTCTACTCACAAACTTATAGTCCTTGCTAAAAACTAAGCCTGTGACGTGCTACAACAAAATTACCAATTAGAACTAATCAAACCTTATCTCCCTTCAAAAGCTCATTACATACATATCCCTCCTCATCCTGGAACTGCGCATGCATTACGCCCCCAGCCCTTAAATCCTAATAACCTCTCTCCTTTCTACCTATACACCCATCACTTTCATCCCAACTTATTATTATCTCATAGTAAGATCTTGTCATAACAATGGATCTCCTTTGGCAGTAGTTCATGTAATCTAAGCCCTTTCACTACCTTTCTCATCCATGCAGTAATGTGATCCTGTAATGATTGTTTTTGTGAATAGTTGAATTATTTAATTGATTATTTCTTTCTTAGGTAATATTCTCTTTATGTAATTTCTTTTAATGTAATCTTTTCTTTATGAAATTGTTTATTGTGACGCTTTTCTTCGCATGCCTCCACTGAAAATGGGCTCATACTGGCCAAGTGGACTATCCCAGTAATCAAATACCAATAAATAAATAATTAAACATGTGCAAAGATTCACAATCACTTACTATACAGAGTCTAGTATATAAGAACATTATATTGAGTAAATTAGTACATTTCTTATCTTTCCCCTATGATTTTGAAGGTCAGTGTTATGATTTATAATGATTGATGTTTGAGAGGAATGCTTCTTACTAAAAGGCATTAGGGACTCAGGGAGTGCCAGTAAATGGGACACATATATTTATATCTATTGATTTATTTATTAGATCTTCACATTAGTGATTATTTACAGAATCCTTCATGAAATGCATTGAATTAACTTTTTTTTTTTTTTTTTTTTTTTAACTGGAACATGGTAGCATTTTCTTGTATAGTCTAGAACTTATTACCAGTTAGAATGTAACTAGATTTATTTACAAAATCTTTAGAGTGGAGGGTATTCTTAAATGTACAGAATAAATTTAATTTAAAGAATGTCACAGGAAATGTATGCATCTTAATTAGTGTACTTATGGATATTTAGGGATCCTAAGAGATAATATGCAATGTAATAGAGGGACTTTGCAATATTTTTAATGATGCAAATCTCTTTGTGCCTAGAAAAACTAAAAAGGACAGTCTAGTCAGTTATTGAAATGCATTTATTAAATTTTCAAATTACTTTTTCACAAATGAGGCACAACAGATGCCTGTTTCGCATCACACATGACTGTCAGTTGAATATCTAAACTCCTGGGGTTTAAGTGGACAGTAAGGAAACATTATCTGTGAAACGCAGACAATGAATGCTCTTAGGATAACTCAGTGGCTTCTGTGGCAGGCCAGTTGTCATGGATTAATTAGGGCAATCATTGACAGTAAATGTAATTTACCCGCGGTGGTGGTGCTGTGGTAGCGTTGTCGCCTCACAGTAAGACGCTGTCCGGTTCGATTCACAGCTAGAGTGTCTTCTGCGTGGAGACATGCATGAATGGGCATACCTTCTTCGAAGGTTGTGCGTCAGGCCTGGCAAGCCGGTACGTAATAATCAACTGCCAATCATTAGCGGACCGGAGTTCCGCTGTGGCAACCCCTAACTGGGAAAAGCTGAAAGACACAAATTGACAGTAACTGTAATTTGTTTCCCATTTATTTATGTGGGACAATGGAGAGACACTTTGGAAGATACAGTTGGAAGAAATACATGGACTGTTTGGTGTACATTGCCTTCCCATTTTCCTGGCTAACTGATAAGATGCAAATTCTTAAGTAACCTTTTTCCAACCATCATAAGAATGTCACTCTGTCTATCTGGAAAATTTTTACTTCATTTATGGAGCATCTTCTGTATGTCGACATGCGTGAATGGGTATTCCTTCGTTGAAGGTTGTACGTTAGGCACGGCAAGACAGCACGTAAAAATCTACTGCCAATCATTAGCGGACCGGAGTTCCGCTGTGGCGACCCCTAACCGGGAAAAGCCGAAAGACAGTTTTTACTATATTTGACCTTATTTCCTCTACATAAATGGTATTTGAAATCATCATTAAGTTTCCTCTGCAACAAAGTACATCCATAGTTCTTCCACCTCCAAATTGTGTAATGCTGTTCTTCCATGCATTCTTTTTTCTTAGCAAGCCCACTTGAAGTCATTGGATCTCCTCTAGAATTAAGCATTTTCTACCTTTATTCTCTGTGACAAAGTAAGCCATCTTGTTATCTCTGTAAATCACAGCAGTTCCAGATCACATATCATTTTGTTAAAAGTTCTGCATCATCTATTCTACTTATGTCTTTTGTAAAGGTGAGGTCTCTAGTTCTAGGCAAGCTACTCAGGTAGTTTGTTTCTTTTAGCTTTTCCCGGTTAGGGGTCGCCACAGCAGAACTCCGGTCTGCTAATGATTGGTAGCTGATTTTTACGTGGCGAGTTACCAGCCCTGATGCACAACCTTCAACGAAGGTACACCCATTCACGCATGTCTCCACGCAGAAGACGCTCTAGCTGGGAATCGAACCTGACAGCATCTTACTGTGAGGTGCCAACGCTACCACAGAACCACCACCGCAAAGCTACTCAGGTAGTATTTTTATTTATTTATTTATTTGTTTATTTTTCCTTTCCTCCCTTTCCCCATGGACTTTGCCCCATGGCAGCAATACCTTCACACAGCTGGTCCATTCTTTTCATTTACCTGAGAACCCAAGCCTTCCACTCCCTAGCACAAATCATTTGGTTGGGAGTAGGCTATCTTGCTGATCCTGGTGGCAGCCTACCCTCTTCCTTCTGGAGCAACTTCTTTTTCTAGTGGTGGCTCAAAAGACTGCAATCACTAGCCCTTGAGGGGAAGTGAGTCCTTTCACTCTAATTTCCTGTTACATGCATAATGCAGGTGCACCGTGGCAGTACCAGCTCAGGTGGCTCAAAACTCCATCAAGTGAGGATCTACTGCTCTGACTAGGTATTGCCTGCAGTGAGGGAGAGAGGTTCTTCCCTCACTCCCTCCCTGCAAGATGAGCAACACAGCTCTAGTCTCTCACTTCCATCCTCACCTTCCGGCTCCAGCCTCTCACTCCCATGCTTACCATCTAGCTGCGCCAATCAGTCCCATCCTCACCTGCTAGCTCCAGTTGCTCACTCCCATCCTCACCTGCCGGCTCCAGCCTCTCACTCCCATCCTTATCAACTAGCTGCAACCACTCACACCCATCCTCACCCAGCATCTCCAGCACATCATTCCTATTTTCATCTAACAGCTGCAGCCACTCACTCCCATCCTCACCCAGCAGCTCCAACACATCACCCATATCCTCACTTGCCAGCTTCAGCCATTCAGTTTGATCCTAACCCACCAGTTCCCAAGCCAGTAATTGAACTCAGGTCACCTCCAGCATGGTCATGGTTTTATCCTTCTCTACAGCTGAACTAGCACCCCAAGATGAATAACAACTTCTTGCTTTCTTGGGGAATGCCACCTCATTTATATCCAAATATGTAGTATATTTCTTGCTATTTCTTATTATACCTGCTTACCTTAATACCTATTTATCAGTATTGGTGCACATTAGTAATTGCTTATGTTTCTTCTCTAAATATAAAGTCTATTCCATAGATTTGTTTCTCAGAAGCAGTATTCTGCTAGTCTTGTAAAGTTCATCTTTCTCTTTACAATGCCTTTTGTGATATTGACCCATTATGTAACATTGTATGATCAGCAACAACACCAGATATCTTTCCAAATCCTTGCAATGATAGACTCACCTTTGAGATGCAGTGCCTTTACATTATCTTACTGTCAATTCTGGTCCTCCATAAACTCCATCCTCCACCCAGGTAAAGTCAGTACCCCTCATCCTAACATCCCTCCCTCCTCAGAAAATATTGCTACCTCATTCAACACACACTTCACCCAAACCATACTATCACTAGCTAAACAACACAACCCCCCCTCCCCTCCAACCCACACCTTCAACTAGTAATCTCCCCACTGCCTTCTCTTTTTCTCCTGTACCTACCTCCAACATAAAAAAACTCTTAACTAAACTTAAACCCACCAAATTAGCAGCAGACAACCTCCCAAGTGAATACCTACAAATCGCAGCTGATGCTCTGGCCTACCCAGTATCCATCTTGATTAACCGATCTCTGTCAGAAAGTTACGTTCCCACATTGTGGAAAGTCTCACATATAATTCCCCTCCACAAAGGCGGACCCTCTGCAGAAATAACCAATTACCGCCCCATAGCTATTCTCTCTCCACTCTCAAAAATACTAGAGAGATGCATACACTCTCAGGTCTCACACTACCTCCTTACTAACAACCTCCTTTCCAATACTCAGCATGGTTTCTGACCAAACCATAGCACCACCACTGCCTTACTCTCCTTTACTAACACTATCCTTCAGCATAAAAACAATGGCTATCTCTCCTCTGCTACTTTCCTAGACCTATCTAAAGCATTTGACATGGTCCCACACAAACAACTTATCTCTGTCCTCAATAACCTATCCTTCCCACAATCAGTCACCAACTGGTTTCAGAGTTACCTGTCTGACCGCCAACAATCCGTTGTATGGCAAAATGACATATCTCCCCAACTACCTGTTTCCATAGGGGTTCCCCAAGGATCCATCCTTGGACCCCTACTTTTCTCTGTTTACACCAATAATCTAGCCTCTGCCACCAAACATGGCACACTCATCCAATACGCAGATGACTCTACCATCATCTGCTCAGCCCAGTCCCTACCCAAACTGCAAAAAGTCACACAGGAAGCCTTTTCCTCTGTTGAAACATGGTTATCCGATGCCCAATTAATACTCAACCTAAACAAAACTAAACTACTCATCTTCCAACCCACCAAACATACTCAAAACAACTCTCACTTTAACATCACAGCAAAAGACAACACCACTATATACCCAACTGAACACACCAAATTGCTAGGAGTGGAAATAGACAATAAACTAAAATTTGACATTCACATATCCATGACCATAAAAAAAGTCCACAAAAAAACTAGGAGCATTATACAGAAATAAACAATTTCTCACCAAAGCAGCAAAGATTTCAATAGCAAATTCCCACCTTATCTCCACCCTACGTTATGCCTCTCCAGTATATACCAACCTAAGGCAATGTGATCTAAACAAGCTAGAGACCTGCTACAACAAAATCGCAAAATTCGCCACAGGGGCATCCTACCGTAGTCACCACTGTCTCTCACTTGCTGAACTGGGCTGGCTTGAAATCCCTCACCTCCTTCAGTGGTATCAACTCTCACTCACCCACAAACTAGTAAACCATCCACTAAATGTCCCATCCCTCCAGAATCTACTCCAACCCTATCACACCACCAGATCACTAAGATCCAGCAACAAAAATCACTTGCAGATCACTAAAGCCAATAACTCTGCTGGTGAAGCACTATTCTCTTGCGCCATAGCCAAATTATGGAACTCACTCCCACCCGCAATTACCTCCATACCGTCATGCACCAACTTCAAAACTTTATTAAAAGCGCACCTAAAAACATGCTGGCTATGCCCTTGCAACTCCCACTCTAATATCATCCACCCCATCCAACTACTACCTTTCTTTCACCTCCACTAACTACCTTGATGATAGCAAGCTCAGATGCTCATAAGCCTAGTACTTATTATACAGCAGGAACTTCTCATTGTTACATTTGTTAATGCCTGTTATGTACTTCACAGATAAAGATTCTAGTTGTCTACTGATGTACTATGTTCTTCATCTGTAAATATGTTGTAAGTAATTTCTATGTTAAATTGTTAATCACTATGTAATCCAATGTAACTACTGTCTGTTTATTTTACTGTGGAGCTTTTCTCCCCGGGCCTCCGCTGAAAATGGACCCACGTCCAGTCGGACACTCCCGGTCAACAAATTTAAATAAATAAATAAATAAATAAGAACTGTTACTGAGGAATAAAGATTTATTTTTTAATGCTCCATTATAAACTGGTTGCCACCTGTAACCTGCTGTTCATTTATTTAGTTTGCTGAACTGCTGTGAGTTATTCCCTACTTACACTTTGCATATTTTCTCACAAGTCATTGAAGCAATGATGGGCTTCTTGTAGTCACTTTTGACATTGGTTTAAATTTAGACAGAAAGGTCATTCCAGAAATCATTTTAATTCAGTTTGCACTCACGGCACAACTACCAAATTACATACTGTATATGTTTATGCATGCATAACACTGAAATGCATACAGGTATACTGAAACATTTTCTGTTTTGGGACAATGATACTTCTTTGAATGTGCTTATGTCAGTCATTAAGACCATTAAACTGGAATGATTGGTTGAGCTTTATCACTGATAAAATCTATGACTTGTATAAATAATTACGTAAAAGATACATGACTCCTAACTTTGAATTCTGAAGCATACACAATAGATAGAATGGTTTCAAGCAGCCAGAGCTCACGCAAGCTTGGTTAGACTGGAGCAGAGCCCCACCAATGTCTTTCTCATGTACTGATTAAAACATGCTTAGAAAAAGAGTGTGCTCTCTAGTATACTGCTTAAAAACTTATTTATTATTTTACTGCACGTATCATCTCACTTGGCTCACTGCCACATAATGCATAGAGGGAAATATTTCTTGGCTGTTTTCCTCTTTGGAAAATGTAGGTTTGGAGAAGTCACACTATATTAGACCTAAAAGTAAAATAAATAGTACAGTGCCTGTTGCATGACTACAACTCTGCCAGCAAGGACCATTGTTCCATGAGTATTTCATACATTTTCTCTTCTCTCTCTCTCTCTCTCTCTCTCTCTCTCTCTCTCTCTCTCTCTCTTTCTTTCTCTGTATATCGGTAAGTCAGGATGGAGTAAAAATACAAAAACGATTTAAAATTCTTAGAAAAAAAATGTTGTCTTCAACTGCTGTATATGAAGCTGTGCCACTTTAGTACAGGTCATTTTAATTTGACGGTATCTACCATTCAGTTTGTTCAGCTATTTTTGTCCCGGTATGTAAAAGTTTGTTTCTAAAAAACTGTCCTCATAATTTTTTCACAGAAAATGTTCATACAACTTCTCTATGGTAATTGCCTAAAAATATCCTGCATAGTCCATTGGCTTCAAAGATAAAGGAACAGCTGTGTTTTGAATTTTCATGGAAACAATTCACTTAAATGTCATTTTGTCTGTCACATGTGAAAAGAATAAAAATCTCATCTTTTTTACAGCAATGCAGTATTTTTTTTTTTCGGTTTGATGTCATAACAACCTTATCCAATAATATTTGATAGCTTTCATATTTGTTACAGTGAAGAAAATGGTTAGTTGATCTTTAAACAGAATGTTTGTAAATGCTGATTTTCAGTTATTTTCTGGCCATGCTAAACTTAATATCACACTGCCTAGAAATGTTACTATCTCCATATAACTTTCTGATTTTCTTACAGATTTACCACAAAAAGGTACCTGGGTACTCAGCCTTATATAGCACAAGAACATAGGAATATTTCAAATCGGCGAAGTTAGTTTTTCCGAATGTAAATTATGCAAACACTATTAATCAGAAATAACTTTGCAGACAGTACAGTTTGGCTTTTTCTCCACTGTTGTGCAACCTAGGAGTTGGTATATGTAAGTTTGGGAAGAGTATAAGATACAGGGGGGCGAGCCCACCTGCAAAAAAAAATCTTAGATTCGCTGAAGGTAGTTTCAGCAGGAAGTTTTAAACTTTTACTGTTGCTGAAACTACCTTTGGTTAGTCATCATGATTCCCATGAACACATACCATGAACTAGCTGTGTAAAATGCAAGGAGACAACAGTATTTTGACTGAGAGAACCTTACTCAGCAACTTTAACCAAAAAATAGGATTTCTGATGTCACATTTCATATGATTACTGGGAACGTCCGACTAGGCAGAAGCCTGTTTTCAGTGGAGGCCTGGGGAGAAAAACTCCAAATTATTACAAAACATTTAAGAATGATAATTTTAAAATCATCAAAAATAAAACAAAAGCATCTGTAGTTTAAATAATTATAGCAAATTAGATATAATATAAAACATTAGTTAAGAACTGACACAAGGTATATGACATTTAATATTTAGTGAAATTTTAGACAGTCTGTAGAGAAATTAAAAGTAAGTTAGTCTAATAGAAATAGGACTAAGAATATATAGTGAGGGTAAAACAGGCTTATGGTATATTTAGAGAGAAAGTTAGAGAAGAGAACTGGATAGCAGTAAGGAAGTAAACAAATAGGGGAGAGTAAGGATGGAGTGAAAAGGTACTTGTTCACGTTTAGAGATGTAGTTTATCCTGGTTTTGAACAAGAACAGAGCCAAATTTTAGCTAACAAGTCTTTCAGACTGGTTTTGAAGGGAGGTGGTGGTGGGGGGTATAGACCTGATAGTTACAGGAAAGGAGTTCCAGGCCTTAGCAACCTTGTCCGAGTACAGACAATGCCCAGCAGATTTGCTAGGTTTGTAGACAGACAAGAGTTTTTGGTTACTGGATTGCAATGACTGACTGGGAACATAGTTGTGCAGAATGTTCTTTAGTGCCGGACAGGCAGATGGATGCTGGATAACTTTATAGGTGGGAAAAAGTTGCGTATATGTTAGTTGATGTGCAGTTCTAACCAATTCAGATATTTCAGTGCTGTACAGTGGTGGATCCTGAAAGGGACATTTGCTGCAAATTTAGCAACTTTGTTATACCGTTGTTCAGGTTGTAATATTTGTGAAGTCTGGAGGTTAGTAAGGATGGGAGCACCATAAAGAAGAGTGGGAAGGGGATAAGTAGTAGCAGGCATAATTTAAGTTGTGTTGATGAGAAAGTTTTTCGCTGTGTAAAACATCCCTAGATTTTGCTGAGTTTTTCTTATGCAATTTTGTATACAGTATACAGGTTGAATGTAACATTATTATCCACTATCAGCCCTAACAGTTTGCTATGAGAACTGACTTCGATGTTTGTATTATCAAGAGAGAGGATTTTAAATTTTATTTTCTCATGAGAGATGAGTTTGGGGAAAAAAGCTGTAGTTTGGTCTTTTTTGGGTTGAGCATGTGTTCTAAATTTGAAAGCCTTGTTCAGTGGCTGTTAAAGCTTCTTGAGTAATTTTTTGGAGGTGTACCATGTTGTCAGATGTGCAAATGAGAGTGTTACTCCTAAAAAATCCCACTATCGCTCAGAAAATAATTACTTTCCCTAGACTGCCACTGTCTACATAACCCTTCCAGAAGTCATGATCATTTGTCATAGAATAGCATGGTTCATTCCCATTGCAGTGTTGTTTTCCTTTGTATCTTTATTCAGGGTATAATTTTGTTCATTTTTTTAATTACATGGGAATTATATGGGAAATTTCTTTAGCTAATATCCTACCTAAATTTATTTTGCTAATATTCTACCTTACAAATCAAACAAACCCATCAGCAACCACCTTTTAAAATACATATCAAGCTATGCATGGGGTGGCCATGGTGGTGCAGCGGGTAGTGTTGCCACCTCACAGCAAGAGGTTCTCTGATTCAATCCTCGGCTGGGTGCCTTCTGTGCAGAGTCTGCATGTCCTTCCTGTGGTCATGTGGGTTTCCTACGGGTGCTCCAATTTCCTCCCAAAGACATGCTGTAGGTGGATTGGATACTCTAAATTGGCCCTAGGCTTGAGTGTGTGCATGCATGCCTTCCGTGGAAGGTTGGGTGCTGGGCTGGCAATTTGACACCGTAAAACTCCACTGCCAATCATGAGCAGTTAGGTGATCTGCTGTGGCAACCCCTAACCAAGAAAAGAAGAAGATCAAGCTATGCAGTATATGTGGCACTGTTGTTACATACCCACATACATAGATAATGCAAGAAACTGTCATTAAAGATTTCAGACATCTCTAACTATTCTGTTTACTTTGAGTTTTACACTGCTTACTGATTAGACAGATTGTCAGATATGGTCTAGTGGTAAAATTAATATATTAAAAAATAGTTTTGGGCAAGTAAGGCTTGTCAGATTTTTCCCAAAGATTATTATTTTTTGAAAAAAAAAGAAAAATAATACGGCCTGCCAAAAAGAAACCTGTCTCATTTTAAACAGAAAAGTATGTTTTCCTCAAGAGAAATTGCTGAAGTTCCTATATTCTGGTAATTATACTCAGACTCTGTTGCATTTTGCTGTGTATGATTAGCCTTTCTGACTTAGTTTTAGCACTTCCAGGTCCCGAAGTACAATTTCCTTGAAATGTTTTGCAAGTTAATTTGAGATACCGAAATGGTCTTAACTACTTGAATGAAATGTCATAGCATCTCTTTGTCAACAGTATATTGATTTCAACGAAGAAGGAAAATTCTACCCTGAATTACATATCATGAAGAAAGTTCTTCCCAACATCAAAAAAGTTTAAATGGATTGTTATAGGCTGATGTTTGCCATTATTTTCATAATGAGCTTTCAGTCTATCTTTGATCATACTTTAAACTATCAGGATATGATACAACCTTGATTAAGCCAATACCAAGATTGTGTCTCTGGAAAAGAAAAGAAAAGAAAAGAAAAGAAAAGGGTAGGAGCAAATTACATAGAAATAAATGGAAATTTTGGGAACACTGCATGCAGAATAATGATTAAGAGAAGTGAGGTTTAACGTTAGACAGAAAGTGAACAATTTATGTGATGGTGGACTGATGATAGTTTTATAAAAGGACATCTATGATATATAATGTATTTAACCAGGAACATATTAATAGGGTTTCCCCCAGATTCACTAATCTTCTGTGTAGGACAAACTTAGTCCTGCACGGAAGCACCCATTTAGGAGCAGGACGGCAGCGCGCCATGCATAGTAATGAAAGTGCACTGGCCGAGCTCCTAGGCTTACACAAAGTGTGTACAAGTGCAGGGTGTGTGTCTGAGAGCAGAGCTCTCAGAATATTCATGCCCCTGCAATGAAGGACTGCAGAAACGTAGTAAACAATGAACGAGACCACCCATAGATGTACGCATACCTCCAGCAATATCCCCCCACATGTATAAGAGTAATAGTGAATAAAAAAATAAAAATAAATATTTATTTGTAACGAAACAATTTTAACCATAGGTGTGCGGGTTTGCCCATTGCTTAGTTACGGTTAATGTAGCTTAAATTGCAAAAAGAGGATAAAAAGAAATCTATATGCAAATAAAGCAGTACAGCAATACTGTAGTGGGAAGAGCGTTCACCTCACGAGCAGTCAATCCTGGTTCGAGTCCCACTGCAGTACATTCCATTTCCATGTCAAATCACTGTTATGATCAATATATTTAGTTGTATAACCTAATAACTAACATATATGTGTGAATTGGAGTAATAAGCTGTGTAATGAATGATAACCCCATACATATGCCAAATTCCCCAAGAACCATTACACTATTACTGTCTAAAATATAGCAGTAGTAAGGATATGTAAGCACTAGTAAGCAGGAGTAAGTCTGTTTGCATGATGGTAAACAGTGCTTATACAGAGTAAGCAATATTGAGGCTAACCACGTGTAAGCGGATGTCACCAGAAGTTAGCAGTGCTTACCGTCATGCAAACCTGCCAACAACTGCTTAAAAGTGCTTCAATCACTCCATATCCAACCTTGTTCTGCCCAGCAACAAAATAAACAGCTTCTGCAAGGCTCGAACGCAGGAGCCGGCACACTATAGCCAATGTGATTTACCACTAAGCCATCGCAGATATACATAACCCTGATGTTACCACAAACATAGCCTCCAGCAATGCCAGTTAACATTACTGGAAATGTATCTATACATGCAGATGTATGTGTGTGTGTGTGTGTGTGTGTGTGTGTGTGTGTGTGTGTGTGTGTGTGTGTGTGTAGATATATATATATATATATATATATATATACAACTAAATAGATAAATACCTCTCCCTCTCTATATATTACATATGTGTATATATATATATATATATATATATATATATATATATATATATATATGTGTGTGTGTGTGTGTGTGTGTGTGTCTGTGTGTGTGTGTGTGTGTGTGTGTGTGTGTGTGTGTGTGTGTGTGTGTGTGTGTGTATATATATATATATATATATATATATATATATATATATATACACAGATATATATCTATAGATATGATACAGCACATAAGAATGACATATATGACCACAGGCACCTCCAATGGGGGTGAGGGAGGCTCAATCAACATACGTGTTACATGTACCGATATCCCCCCCAGCCAAACAGGTGAAACATACAAACAAACACAGGAAAAAAAGGTAGAAAAAACACTGTTTCCCAAACTACAGGCAGTATACTACCTGTGGGAGAAACATTGTTGACCTGCTAGGTCTAATCTAGAATCAAAGACAGGAACGTCCCTTGCGGGACAACCCAAAAATTAATGGGTATTTTGGTTCCTTCCGTTACAAAGATACACATGGCAGGGCACGTATGTTCTTGGAATACAAGGTTGGGAAAGCTTAATGATCCTTGGGTCGAGACAATGTATGTGATGGGTCCCCAAAAGTGGAGAGTGGGCAGTGTGTACTGGTGTGGTTAGACTCGACTTGCACCCAGAGAAAGTATGATTGCAGCGGAGAAGGAGGGGGGGACACAATGGGTATGAAATTATGGGTCGAGGCATGCCGGTGTTGGCTGGAGCAGTCTAATTCTACTGCCTTGTGGATGTAAACAATAGTGTGTAGTGGGCAGAGCATTTGCCTAATGAGCAGGCATTCCCGCTTCGAGTCCCACTGCAGCACAGTCTATTTTACATGGCAAAGCACATTATAACCAATAGTTTTGCTGCAAAACCCACTAAATAACACATCTGTATGAACTAGATTAGTGCAGGAAATGCACATGTGAAGTAGCAGTGTCATAATGAATAAGGCACTAGTAACCAGGTGTAAGCACAACTAAGCAATAGTAAGCATATGTAAGCACTAGTAAGCGTGTTTATGTGCACATATATACATGCAAATCTACATAGATATATATATATATATATATATATATATATATATATATATATATATATATATATATATATATATATATATATATATATATATATGTCAACACCTATATGTCCACATATACACAGCAAGTTACATATATGTATGCAGATGTATATCTCCGTTGGTATATACGGACATAGTTGGAAATATGTAAGCAAATATATATACCTATATAGGTATATATGGGCATACATCCGTAGATAGCAATGATAGATTAACAGAAACACATATGTCCACATGCACCGACAATGGGGTTGGGAGGCCCCAAACAATATACGTATTGTAGTAATTGGCAACCCCCTCCCCCACAGCCAAACACGTCCACCCTGCAATACACCACCAAGTGTTGCAGATCCCATAACCAGGACCTGACATGACATGGGCACAAGATGTTAACAGTACTACATCCCACCTGCATGATGTCAGGCTGGTATTCATAACATATCATGCAGTACAGTCTGGCCCCCATGGAATATTTAAAATGTGGAGGCAATCAACATCCCCAGGATACATATACACAGGCACATATATGCAGATACAGATATACATATATATATATATTTATATTTACATATATATAGATATACATGTGACTACACATTCACATGCAGAGATATGTACAATCAGATACATATATAGGAGGTGCACAAAATACGGAACAGCCACTGTGCCTACAGTTCACAACTGGACACTGTATGGGCCACCCATACAAATGTCAATCATTGTCTGCAACATATACCCACAGAGGGGTCATAGGGAAAGACACCACACACAGGTTTTCAGGACTGAAAGACCTTTATTTGTGTACTATCACAGTTCTATATACTATTGCTACTGTATTTGGGATTGTCCTCAGAGACATGGTGTGTGTGTGGGGAGGGGGGGGGTCACATCTGCTTTCCACATGTGTGCCATTGGTTACAGACAGACATCCTAAGAACATCATAGTTAAGTACCGCTGCTTGCATGTACAGCCCCTGTCGACTGCAGCAGAGATATTGGCCAATATGTGTGGACATTCTGACACACTCTGTACAGTCCAGAGGTATACACAGAACCACTCAGTGCAAAACATCTGTACCATGCCTGACAACATGGATGTTAACAGCCATGTAGATGGGTATAACACATAACCGGTATACATATGCCACCATAGGTTATGCATTCACACATGCCTGTCTGGCCTGACACGTAGTACCCACTGGTACAGGGGTGCCATGGCCACATACTAACCACTAGATATTGGCATACATCTGTACAGCATCCCACTGCTCTGTCTGACATACATGACTAAGGGAGGCCTGGAACAGTACATCTGGCAAGTATCTGCACATGACATCTCACTGGGTAAGTACACTAAGCTGTTAGGCATTTAAACAATGCACTGTGCAGGCTACAGGCAGACTGGCTCAACACCGGCCTACATCTCCTATGGGGGCATGCACATGTACCTGCATATATAGCAGGCTGTACTGGCATGTCACAGCACAGGGTAAGACACACCTGTGTGAAAGTGCATAACCACAACCAATGAGAACAGAGCCCCAGCCACAAATTCTACAAATATGTAAGCCAATATGGTAACATACAGTGGAGCAGCATGTAACATCAGATATGACGGGACCTAGGATGATGACAACTACTACAGTCTGTACACAGGCCAAAGTACATATTAACAATACACACACTGTTGACATTCACCATATGTACACAGACCTCAGTACTGTACAAGCAACCACAGTATGTCCAGGTTATGCCATTAATTCTAACCCCCACTATAAATTGCATATGCAGCAGTCTGATATCTCACTGGCTTGCTATCAGATATGATGACACTATTGATGGTGTGCAGCACATATGCAGCTCTACATGCACGACATATGTGCAAAGGTTGACAGAGTTGAGGCTAGAAGCACATACACAGGGCCAATATTGACATATTGCTGTGATAACCTCATACATTTACTGTTGTAACAGGGTTTGTTGCAACATAGGTCCTGTGAGGGATATGAAGTCTGTAACTGTCACGGCTTTCACCATCTACAGACTGCACTCCTCACAGTACTTTCTGCAGTCCACAGATAGATGCTCCATGGGTAGCACATGACACCAAAGACACAACACACCGCCCAGTCTGCAGATGACCCTGCAGATGGCATTCCTCATAAACATAGAACTGACATGGCAGGTATTGAGACATGTTGGACAGCCATATTCACACACACACTGTTAAACCAACATTACTCCAAATGCAGTATAGCAGCATTTACAGTCTGTAGTCAGGTCAGGCACATCCCCCTCCTATGTTTTGCCCTGTTTCCACAGTGTATGTTGTTAGAGGTACATCCCCAATCCATCTGAGATGCTGTTTGCCAAACAATGGATCTAGTTCCTGCTCACAGTGAATGAAAAGGCCCAACACCAACATGATGTTCCTAGATATTGGAGTGTGTTTCCATGCAATTAGCTATAGGAATGTTACCACAGCTGTTCCACATCCAATCTTCTAAAGGAGGGCTGCAATTCGTGCAGAGGCCAACAGCTGATCTTGAGCATCAAATTAAAATACACATGCAGCTGCCTAAGCAAAGCAAGTGTAGGTCTACACATCCACCAGAGAGGGAGTGGGAGAGGCAGACAGAGGCTAAGACAGGTCAGTGAGGGGTGGGAAAGTAAAACTTAAGTATGTTTGTGTCACACACCTACCAGCAAAGGGGATCAAACCCCTGATGATTATGTAGTGCTATCACAGTTCTGTGCAGTTATTGGATGCACCACATGGGTTACCTGTTGGAGAGCCCTCAGAACATATATGTGATGGTGAGTGACAGCTGCAACAGGAATATGGTAGCTATATGGTAGGTGACCTACATGTGCCTGTCTGCATGGACAGGTGCCACTGTCAACACAGCCACACTCTCACAGCAACACGCACACATTGACACACTTGACAGGGGCAGGATTGAAACCCATCAGTAGTGGGATTGCCACCACACATCACTGTGCAGGTATCACATGCACCACATGGGTCATATGGAGGTTGTATGGGCGAAGGGTATGGGGAGGTGTTTGACATTAGACAGCATGTGTCAGTAGGCCACTGAGGTTTTAGTGAGTGTGGATGTGATCTTACGCATAATACAAAAGACACAAACACACAGGGTGCCAGTACTAACATGCATGGGTGCATTTCTGCATGGGTATGGGGTGGTTGACTGTGGCAGACAGCTATACAAGGCTAGGTGATGGGTATACCTTGGCATCAGGCCACATGACAATGGTCTGCACTGTGGCTCAGGGCTGTGGTTTCTGCATTTGTCCACACAGGTGAGTATTGTAGCCACCATCCAGTCACCTGGGTGCCTATTGCGTGTGGCCAGTGCAGTGAATCACCTGCCATGTATGTGTCCTCTAGTCCATGACATAGATGGTGTCTTGGATGTGCACACCTCCCACATGCATGTACACTGACATGTGGAATTATACCTGGGGTGTCGGGCCCATATTGTGTGCACAGATTATCATCAGATGTGCCACTCATGGCCACCTGTGGCAGGAACTGGTAATGGACAGCAGCTTAACCCTGCACCTACATTGATAGCATGCTATGGGCATTCCCCTGGCATCAGTGACATCTGTCCATATAAGGCATGTTTTCAGGCATGGTATGTCCTTTGTTGGTCACATGTGATGGCACCACCGGTGTTGCAGGTGTCTAGTAGGGAACATAGGGATGGTGCACTGTCTGCATGTATGTGCCTATTGGACAGATGGACAGGGTGCCATGCCCTTTGTAGGCCACTGCAATCACTCCATAGTTACTATCATTCACCAATATGCAGTGTACTACACACATATTGGATGTTGCCTCGGCATGTCTGTGAGTGTGTGTATGTGACATGGGTTGAGAGTGTGCTCTGAGTAATGCTTCAGTTGCTAAATGTGATTGCCTGGTCATGATATAGGGCCACCATAAAAGACATTTGCAAATCCCGCCTCACATTGGTGCCACAGACTCACACCCACACAGGGTATGAGTTACAAACACACACACACACACACACACACATACACACACACACACACACACACACATACATACACACACACACACACACACACACACACACACACACACACACACACACACACCATCTCTGGGAGTTGAACCCCTGCCTACCTAGTTTAGTATACTACAGCACTACACAGTTATAGTACATGCCACAGATATTACTGGAGTACTCTGTCCCCGAAGGCGTATTCCACATTGGATGACATCAGCATGACTGCCAACATAGGCTATTGGATATGTACTGATTGTGACTAGCCTAAAACGCATTGCTCCCCACACAGACAGTGGAACAGACACAAAACTGACATGTGTGGGTATAGAACCCCTAATAGAGGTCTATACTACACTACAGTGGCATGCAGTTGCAGGACATGCTACAGGGATTATTGGGTTGCAGCTTTCCAGAGGTGTATTTCAAGGTGGATGACATCAGCAGCCTTGCAAAAGATTAGTATTTGCATTGCAGGGAGTGTGACTACTGTAAAAAGCATTGCTCTCAACACAGACAGACAGACACAAACACAGTTGCCATGTCCGGGAATTGAACTCCTACCTATTTTTGTCATAATACGGCAGTACGCAGTTAGCAGACACACCATGGAGATTACCAGGATGCATCTTTTCCAGGGATGTATTTCTAGGTGGATGACATCAGCAGCCTTACCAAAGTAGAGCATTTCAATTGTAGTGAGTGTGACCACCCTAAAAAGCATTGCACTCTACACAGACTTGCCATGTCTGGGAGCAGAACAGCTTCTTACCTAATTTATCACACTACAGCAGTATGCATTGGCAGGATGCACTACGGAGATTCCTGGGCTACATCTTTCCCAGAGGTGTATTTCTAGGTGGATGACATCAGAAACTTTGCCAAAGTAGAGCATGCAAGTTGTATGGAGTGTGACTACCCTAAAAGCATTGCTCTCTACACAGACACGGTCAAACAGACACACACAATCACACACACATTTGCCATGTCTAGGATTAGAACAGCTATCTACCTAATTCATCACACTACAGTAGTATGCAGTTACAGGATGCACTATGGAGATCACGGGCTGACATCCTTCCCAGAGGTGTATTTCTAGGTGGATGACATCAGAAGCTTTTCCAAAGTAGAGCATACAAATTGTATGTAGTGTGGCTACCCTAAAAGCATTGCTCTCTACACAGACAGACAGACACACACACACACACATGCACACACACACACACACACACACACACACACACACACACACACACACACACACACACAGTTGCCATGTCCAGGAATTGAACACTTACCTAAGTGCTGTATCACACTACAGTAGTGCACAGTTATGGGACACACCATGGAGATTACTGGGCTACATATTTCCCAGAGGTGTATTTCTTGGTGGATGACATCAGCAGTTTTGACAAAGAAGTGTTTTGAATGGTAGAGCATCTGACTACCCTAAAAAGCATTGCTGTCTACACAGACAAACACACACAGCTGCCATCTCTGGGAATTGAACTCCTATCTAATTACTTTATCATACTACAGCAGTATACAGTTATGGGACATGCCACAGAAATCACTGGGCTACAGCCTTCCAAGAGGTGTATTTCTTGGTGGATGACATCAGCAGATTTGCCAAAGTAGTGCTTTAAATTGTAGGGGGTGTGATTACCCTAAAAAGCATTGCTGTCTACACAGACAGACAAACACACACACAGCTGCCATGTCTGGGAATTTAACTCCTACCTAAGTACTTTATCACACTACAGCAGTACACAGTTATGGGATGCGCCACGAAAATTAGTGGGATGCAACCTTTCCAGGGATGTATTTCTAGGTGGATGACATCAGCAACCTTACCAAAGCAGAGCATTGCAATTGTAGGGAGAGTGATCACTATAAAAAACATTGCTCTTTACTCAGACAGGCACCCACAGTTGCTAAGCCTGGGATTAGAACTCCTACCTAACTAGTTTATCACACTACAGCAGTGTGCAGTTATGGGACACACCACACAGATTACTGGGTTATAATGCAGCTAAGATGTATTTCACAGTAGATGACCTCAGCAGGCTTGTCATAGTGGGGCTATGGGGAGGTCGTTGTGTGTGCATGGGCCATAACCCATTCATCTCGGGGTTGACATGCCACATGTGAGCACAACCTGGTTTATAGTCCACAGGTCCATGTATACAGCTGCTAGATGACTACTTCCTTGAACAGTCATGTTGCACAGCTGGCAAGTGCACCACATACTCTGTGATGCTGACAGATGCCGGTGGCTAGTATCTGCATTGTGTGACATCACACCCTTGTGTGGATGTGGGCCTTTGGCTGTGTGCTGGGTGGGAGAGTCCTGGATGGCTCCATGTCACAGTCACTCTCTTCCACGCATCTATGTATGTCTACCTTTGGCTTATTATTATGTGTTGTCCTTACATATATGCCTGTATTCCTATCCACTGTGTGTGCAAAGCATATGTGGTGCATACTGAGGAGTCTCTACACTAACATCTGCATCTGCCAGATATGTCTGGTCCACTGGTGTTTGCAGACATGGCCTTCATGTGTTTAAATGTGTGAGCATGCCCAGTATGACCTTTCAGTATGTTGTTGAATGTCATTGCCTTCATTACTCTAAGTGTGTGGGCATGCCCAGTATGGCTGTCTGTATTGCATGTGTGGATCGGGTCGAGGTTGTTTGTACTGCATTGCTGACCTTTGTGTTGTACACCTAGAGGTAGCATGCTGTCTCTACAGGGTCTCCGTCGATCATTTTACATGGACTGTTGCTACATTTCTGCATAGAATGGGAGGCACACCTGACTATTTCTACACAGGATTGGGATGGTCACACCTGACTGTTACTATATGTCTACATAGGTTGGGGGGTCACACCTGACTATTTCTACATTTCTACATAGGATTGGGGGGCACACCTAACTGTTACTTTATTTCTGCATAGGATGGGGGGAGCACACCTGACACATGTGCACATTTTCTAGGACTGTATTGGTATGTTGGGTACTCCATTTCAGTCTGTAGTCTTACCTATCATGCTGGCTAGAGGCATACCAGTGTACTACAGATCATAGCATTTACTTACCTACATATTATTTACTGACTTCCTAGCCTTCAGAACTGACATCCAACTGTCTGACCTGCTGTAGTCTGTCTGTGTAAGCCTGGGGAGGAAGGTTACCCATAGGCCTCATTCTGAGGCTATAGCACAGCCTTTGTTTGCGTTTGTCTACACCTGTCCTGCTGGCTGTGACTGTTGTTGGGTATGTTACCCCCCCCCCCACGACTGGCATGTGTGAGTCACTTACCTTGTGGGTGTCCCAGAATTGAGGGTGGTGCTGCAGGGCCACCTATGTCAGATGCACATAGTACACTCCCTACACATAGTTTGGTACAGTTAGTGTAATGTTTGGCATCCCTTTTACTGTATGTGAGAGTCAGAGAGTGGTGTTATTACCTGGGTCCCTCCCGTGTCAGTGTGTGTGCTATGCATTGCCTCTTTGCCAAGGCCAGGGCATACTGGGCACACCTCCTTCTGCCTATTGGGGCAGGCTCAGGTTGTTCCTCCTCCTAGTCACTCTGTGCCTGTGCAGGCCTTGGCATTGGTGGTGGTGGGGGGGATGTGTGGCCCTGCCCCCGGCTGTTCCTGCTGCAGCTGTTTCCACAGGATCATATTGTGTAGCATGGCACATACAAGGACAGTTTGGGTACATGTAGCTGGTGAGTACTGCAAAGCTTCACTGGGTGTGTCCATGCACTGGAACCATGACTTGAGCATTCCAAACACATGGTCTATTATGATTCTTGTTTGTGGGTGTGCCTCATTATGGAGTTCTTGTTCGGGTGTGTGCATTTCTGATAGGAGTCATCAGCCACAGCTCCAGTGTGTATCCAGCATCCCCCACTAGGTGACCGTGTTGGATGTCCCTATTGGCAAATCTCTGGTACAGCTGCGTTAGATGCCAGATGTGGTAATCTTGATAACTTCCAGGGCAGCCAGCACACACATTCATTATTATGCCCTGGGCATCACACACGACTGGCAGTTGATGGAGGGGAAGCCCTTGCTGGTGATGTATACCCTATCCCGCTCACTGGGTTGTGCTTTGTTGCATATGTGCGTGCAGTCTATTGCACCCACTACCTCAGGGTAATCTGCTATTTGGTAGAAGAGACGCATATTGCTGGCCAACGCCTCATGGGTGTTGGGGAAATATATGTGCTCACCAACATGTGCTGACATGGTATCCAGGAACTGGTGGAGTACCCTGGATGCTGATGCCTGTGAAATCCCCATCATATCCCCAGTTGGCCCTTGGAAGGTACCGGTAGCTAGTATTCTTAGGCCTACACATACTTTGGTATCCAGTAGGATGGGTTCCCCTCTGTTAGTTCTGTGTGTCAGGTGTGGCCGGCACATCTCAAACATTTGCCGTAGGAGGTCCCTGTCCACCCTATAGTGCTCCACTATCTCCAGCTCATGTAGTCCCTGGTAGGTTACCCTGGGTCTGTACACTCTTCTTTGTCTCCTCACTGTGGGTTGATCAGCAGCATTTGCATATTCACCACCCTCAGCCTTTTCCACAAGTTGCATGATAGCTATTGAAGCCCCTATCATTTTGCTGTTGTGAGTGTTAAAAGATCCCCGCTTGTTTATACCGGTGGTGTAGGTTGTGGGAAAACCAGAGGGGAACATGTTTGCTTATTTTATAGTAGTGTTCTGGGCTTGGCTAGTCTGCTGCTTGTGTAATTGTCAGATTCTGATACATTTCACCTGCCAGCTAAGCTAGTTCTCCTTGATTACCTTCCAACTGCTGTTTTCCCTTCCCATTGCCTTCATGTTTAAGCCCGTGCACATGCCGCGGAAACAGAGTCCTCAAATTTGCACAGAGCTGCTATTTGCAGGTTTCACCTCTTTTTCTTCCTGTAAATTTAGGTGCGTAGCATGCACATCCACTTAGGCTTTGTAAAGAGTAACATACTGGTTTATATACACCCCCTAGCTAAGCTCTGCTAAGCTAGGAGCAGACCCGGGCCACAGGGCTCCAATCCACTTACAGTGTGCCTGGCACACCCCACATGACGTCACCTAACTCCTAGGCTTGCACCAGATTATTCCTATGCTTACACTGTTGGGATCTGCCTCACATGCTGGAGAAAACTGGGATTCACTATCCTTCACCTCATTTGCATAGGATTGCCTGCTAATGCATAGTTACATGTCTCACACTGAGCCTCCCCCCTTAGCAACCACTACTCACTGGCCAGATTGCCTTCTGCCTGCCATTGACTTGCAAGGCAGAATACTGATTTTAGTTAGAATGCTTGTATTAGGTTTATTTTATTATCCCCCCCCCCATCCCATTTGCGCACTGCTGCCTATGCTTAAATAGCCAAGATAGGAGATAAAAACAGAAAAGTTTATTTTTTTATTTTTTGATTTGTTTGCAGTGCCAATGGCCTTATACTTGGCCATTGGCATGCTTCCACAATTATATGCAGCCTTTATTTGGGGCTGTCACAGCTCCGTTTTTGATTTTACAGAAATGTACTCGGTTACTAACCGAGTACATTTCTGCTGATTGCACTAGTCCTGCACAGACGGTCGCAAGCTTCCTGAAACACAAGATCACCTCATCTGCATGGATTTCACCTGCAAATGAGGTGATTTGCATACAAGGGCTTCGTCCGTGCAGGATTAGTGCAGGGGCTCTCGTGTATGCCCTCTCCAGGCTGTTCCTGGATCACATGACAGACATATTGCCTGCTAGAGCTCCAGCATTGATCCTGCACACTGTGCAGGGCATAGTGAATCCAGGGGCTTGTTTTCCTTTATATAAATGTATGTTTACCCATAGCTTAAGAGATAATTCAGTAATGGTGTTAAAAAACTGCATAGGAAGGGATTTATGTGAAATATTTGCTAAAAAACATGTCTGTTCTATTTACAGTAAGTGGAGCAGAGAAGGGAGGAGATGAGAAATTAAAAATGCAAGTTGTACTTTGGGAAGTATGTATATAGATTGTTACAGAAACAGTCACATAAGTCTGTTAAAGGAAAAGCAGGATAAGATATTGGGGAAAATGTGACATATACAATGGTATTAAGAAATAAGAATGGATAAAGAAAAGATACTGGGCAATGGGAGGAATTTTGGAAATTATATAACATTATATTGGTGTAGCATGGCAAAAGCATGGATAAGAACAACATTTCATGGTTCTTCTATAAAAGCTGAAAATCTAATGGGTAGCATTGCAATGTGGTTATAAACACATTTGTTTCTTGATAATTGTATGTGTAATTGTTTGCACTAGCTTGAGTGTACCTCTATATCGTTTCAATGCAAAAGTGTTGACAAAGTTAAAAAAGAAACTACTGCTTCACATTGCATTGCTATTCTGCCAGAAAAGGCATGTTTCATTTGCAGATGTGGTCTGTTCTGCTGACTAACACCTAAAGACTAATATTAACAAAATTTCTGATGCTATCGCAGGGAGGCTAGGGGACATAAATGTAAGTTTTTCAGGCTTCCGCCTGAGCACTTAACATTGCTAGTTTGTGGCTACAGTTGGATGAAGCTAGCAAAGTAACATCATTTAGTCATAAATGAGCAAATTAGCTGCTTTGCCTAGCAAAGTATAGGAAACTTGGCAATGCCTAGCTTGCTAGTAGTTGTGGCAGAGATCTTGATTTGGCATGGAAGATGGCAAACTGGATTTCTCTTCTGTAAACGTATTCCATTTTATTCCACATAATATGCAATATTAGCATATAGGTAAAGAGGGAAAGGGTAATAAACACATATATCTGGGCATCCAATCAACTCACTGCAGCACTGGGTACCCATGTCTTGCAATGTAATTAAATCAGTTTCTAAGAAAATATACAGTTGAGCCTATCACACAAAAAATAACATACATCCAAGATTGTTGTACACAAACAATCAATCTTCTCAAGTTTGAAGTAAATGGCTCTTACATTTGCGTTTGTTTGTAACATTAATAATTGTTAACATCAGTGAACATCTTATATTTTCTGCTTCCATTTTGGCTTATTTCACTTTTAAGCAGAATATCTGATAGGTATAATTTTATAGTTTCATAGGTTCATAGGCAAGTACTAGGCTAGATGCCCTTGTAGGCCATTTTACACCTAGACAATTTCCTCTTTTGTGCTCAAATTAACCTAAACCATTCGGTTAAAGATTGGCCTTACCCATCTCATGGTCAGTAATTATGTATTACTCCTAATGAGAATAACTGGTATTATACCATAGATAATTTGAGGAGAAACCTGCATGTGATAAAACATTTAGGAGCTGCCTTTGTCTATTAGTAGTACAATCCTGGAGTAAGTTTCCTGTTTCACATCCAAACATCCAAGTTGCATTTGAATATGGACAGGAATGAACTTTGTTTTATGTCGCTGGGGATTCTGTTCCACAGCAGCCATGTCCTCTTCAGGATATACCTACCCCACTAAACTAGTCTGCTAATGTTACAAAAGAGGTTTAGATCCCCTAGACCAAGTATTTCTGATGCCATTTGACTTGCAGATGTGCAGCAAATCCATCAGGTAATGGGCAAGACACAGTTCACCTCTTAGCAATCTCTAGGATACTGAGTATATTGATATGGCTTTTAGTTGGTCCATGTAAGTCATGTTGTTTAGGCCTTTTACCCTTTTATTAAGGTTCCTCTGTGGGCATCCCGGTTATTGCATGTGTCTGAACAGATACATGCTAAAGGGGATATTACATTGAATGACTGGCCTAATGAGAGATGAGTAAAGGGGGGCAATTGCATCCCTAGATGTAGACACAATCCCTTTGTTTATAAGCTCTGCAATATATTTGCAATATAATATGTCATTTTAGGGAAAGTTTTACAATGGCTATATACAGTAAAGTCTCAGTTAACTGGAACCATGGGGATTGGTAGATGCTGGTTAAGTGTATGTTCCAGTTACTTGAGATATGTTTTGAGATTTTTGATTGGCTCATATACCAGCATATGAGCCAATCAAAAAAAGCAAAATGGAGCCTCTACTGTTCAATGTGGAACAGCAGACTGTTGTGCATTGAACAGAAGAGGCTCTGATTTGCCATTTTTGATTGGCTCATATGCTGGTATACAAGCCAATCAAAAATCATAAAGCAGAGCCTCTTCTGTTCAATGAGGAACTGCAGGCTGTTCTGGATCAATTAAAAGTGGCTCTGCTTTGTGATTTTTGATTGGTTGTATTCTGGCATATGAGCCAATCAAATGCCAGTTGCTTAAGAGTGTCGGTTGCTTGAGTCCTGGATAATGGGGATTTTACTGTACCAAAATAGTGAATTATAAATGTAAGAATGTTTAATGTTATTAAAACAGCTGCAAAATCTAAAATAATATAGAGGAACACAGCATTACATATAACTTGATCATTTCTTACATTTTTTTTAATTACTATGTCATCAGCATCTTTTTAAGCTAACTAAAGTACATTGAATTAAATGAAAGAAAAAAATAATGAAAGAAAGGAAGGAAGACAGGAAGAAGTCTGACATTTAGATAAAATAACATCTCTCTTTGGTGGCATGTTCCTTTGCAATGAGAAAGTTCCAGATCTTGAACGTCTCTTTAATGTTGGAATAAGCTGAAATTCTTATATTATGTCCATTGGCTTTGATCTAGATCTAGTTGTGATAATTTCTGGGAGATATGTAGAAGAAAATACAGAAATCTGATTGCATACAAAATGATAAGGTAGCATTGGGGGGGGGTTCTGATTCACAGCTTGTTTGGATAGGTAAGAAATCATTTTCAAGAGTTGTTTGTATGCTGTGTTTTTTACTCTACAACACTAATGACTAGGCAAGTAGTTTGCCAGTAGCAGTGCTGTTGTTTTATTACTAACTGTGACTTCTGCACATGCATCAAAGTATTTGCAAACCCATAATGCACAATCTGTGGCGGTCTCTGATGGCAGTTGCAGGCATCTTATTAATGGAATTTTAACAAAGAGGCTTGTGTCTCTCGGATGCTAGGAGTAGTGGCTTATAACAAGTAAAAGCTCTTCATGAATCCCAGACCAAGCAGTGCAATGCAGCATTAAAGATACACTTAATTTCTCATACATCTTAAAATGGTGTATGTGATGATGGGAGGTATTGCCAGCTATGCCAGGAAAAGTAGAACAGTGGATGTGCAAAATATGCCAGCATAGCTAGCATAGCTAGCTGGAGCTTTGTAAATAATTAAATGTAATTTGTATATCAAACTGATTGTACAGATGCTTGTGTTGAAAATGTATTTGTAAAGCTGCGTGTGTTAAAAATGTACCAACAGTATGCCCTGCTGGACAGAAAAAGAAATATACTTGTATGTCAAACTGTATTAAAACTATTTAAATAAATATATTGGAGCAGAGGTTACTGGAAGAGAAGAGATTAATCTAAGTCCAGCTAAACTTTGAAAAATAGTTTGAAATTAAATTAACTCGTAGGCCATAAAGATTGTATCTTACAGTTCTGATTGCAGACAGAGATGAAATATCTGTGAAAACAAGGAATAGGAATCTTTGCTATATTGTCTGTAGCAGTGAATTAATTGCTACTCTGGAAGGGTGGAAGTGTTGGAATTGTTTCCTGACTTCCAGAAGCTGCAATAGGTCTTTGCAAAGCTCTATGTGTGTGTATTATTGACACATATGTGTGAGATTCTGGTTCACTTGCTAAGAAAGGGGCTAGTATGGGAACCAGAGTCAGATGACCAGATGTATATGATGTCATTCTGTAATCCAGGACTAAAATGATGCTTTAATATTAAATGAGGCTGAAGTCTTAGGGCAGTCTGTTTTTGCAACCTGACAAAGAAGGAAGACCACTCACCTACTTCATCTTGCCTTGCTCTAGTAAGTGAACCAGGAAATAATAATTCTTCAGCTCAGTCAGGAAAATATTGTGAGATTAGTTAAGTACTGTTTTTCTGTATCTGTGTAAATCTATTTTTCTGTGTTATTTTAAAATTTCCTGTGATTGAAAGGCTGGCGTTTATTGTAAATTGATATTTAGTATTTTCATGTTCTTTTATTACTTAGCGACCCCTAACCGGGAAAAGCCGAAAGAAAAACAACAACAACATTAAATATATTTAAACTTTTATTGTGGCTGGTACTTTAGTGAATATTTTAACCTTTGAGAGTACTTCAATCTATTTGGTAACTCTGTGGTCACTCTTGAAAGCCTTACTGCATTGGCCAAACACTATCATTTGTATTAATATTAATTACACTCAGTATAATTGGGTACCCTTACAAGAGCCTTAGAGTAGCTGGCTTTGGAGGATCTGCTGGCCATGTAACTACTTTATATCTTGGCAGAAGGGGGCATAGCTATTGAATCTTTGCCAGCCTTTCCCAGGTGTGTGTGTGTGTGTGTGTGTGTGTGTGTGTGTGTGTGTGTGTGTGTGTGTGTGTGTGTGAAAATCAAATCTCAAATACTGTGTGTATGTGTGTCATATGTTTGAAGCAGTGACACAAAGCACTGGTTTCACAAACAGGGTGCAGAAGGACTTGACTTGAAGGACTCAACTCTAGAGCTGTGCCAGTGGGGAGTTTTACTTGGGCCTAGATAGAGAGAGAGAGAGAGAAAGAGGGATGGAGAGAGACATAGAGAGAGAGAGACAGGGAGAGAGAGAAACCAGCCCCTAGACAGAATGTGTTTGTTGTGTGCTCTTAAGGGAAATTGTGCTTGATGCAGAGAGTTGCATCTGGAAATACTGTGTGTATCTAGTTTTGTTCCAAATGAACTTCCCTCTCTAGTTTCAGTGGTGATTGCTGGCCAGAGGGTGGGAGCATCACAGTGTATATCATTCTGGTCTGCTGGGAGATGCACAAATAAAATTCACTGTACTGAAGATTGACTACACATAAAGGCTGGTCAGAGTTTCTCCTATGTGCATGTATGTCAGGGGGTGGGGTGTCGGCAGATGAGGTGCATACATGTGTGTGTGTGTGTGTGTGTGTGTGTGCGTGCGTGTGTGTGTGTGTGTGTGTGTGTGTGTGTGTGTGTGTGTGTGTGTGTGTGTGCGTGTTTCAAATTTTAAACTAGGCAAAACTATATAATTAGCCTCTGGTATGACCTTCTATATCTTAAGCTTGCTCATCTGTTCTTGTAAATTTAAAATCATAATAAACTTACAATATACAAGTAACTCTCAGTAGTTTATATGATATTACATTCTGTTATTATCTTGAATTATAGTACTGTTCTCATTGAGCAGATGATTCTGCTAACAAAACATATGCAGACATTTCCCTAAGATATAGTAGTTTTAGCTGTATCACTGTGCAGGACACGATTTGTTTCTTGAAGACCTTCTTTCATATTTGAACAACAGGCTAGAAATTAAATAGTGCTGTCTTGAAATGGTTTACTGCAGCTATAATTATGCCACATAGTTTTTCTGTCCAAATTTAGACAATAGTACTATACTAGTATACTATCTAGATGAACAAGAAAGCACATAATTATTAAATAACTAGCATCTCCAGTGAACATAAACAGGCTGGGCATTTTTAAATCTATATAAAGTAGAAAGAGGTCACAGTGCCAAGGAAGGGTAAACTACTCAGTTGTTTTCATTGTTCTCAGTGGTATACATTGAGTAATAATTGCTTCTGTATAATTGCAAGTAGTAAAGTAAATGCCTTCAATATACTGTTTTATAATTAATAACTATGCAAGCAAATGTATTTAGAATAGACATTTTCTATGCGTGACTAAAGGGAATTCTTTATTTTCCAAAGCATCCTATAAAAGTCTTTCACAAACACTTTTGTTGCTCTGACAGAAGCTTCAGCTAGCAGACATTTTTTGAGTGCACATTTTCTGAAAGATGCGGTAATCTATTATACTATTTCATCTTTAAAGTACAAATGTGATGTCAGCTGTTTTGAAAATAATAGTTCTCCAGTATAATAAAATGGCATGATTCTTCATTCCTCATAAAAACAAACACCTTAAACAATTATAAGTAATTGAAACCTTAGCTATTTTAAGCAATTTCATTCTATGTCTGATGCTTAGCAACTAGAAAATGCAGGAGTTCATATATCCGTGGGCTTTTTTTCAGCATTGTTTCTTTTAATTTTTTCTGATACTATTCAGTAAATATTTAGCTGTCTTTAATTTGAATGACAGATTACCTGACCTGGTTCTAAGAAATTTTAAACATTATCAGATTTAAAAGGTTAAGGTGCCATCATTAAGACAGATTATATGTACAGTCTCAGAGATTTTTAATATTACATCATTTAATTATTTTTGGAAGAACACTAAGGTTAAGAGCTGTGAAATATTAGTTTGTTCTAGACATCCTCAAACTGATTGACTCCTGATGGCACATCAAATTCCTCACCACCTCATAGTGCAGCAAATTTACACTCTCCTAATTTCTTTGGAAATCCACTCCCAGCCTTCTTCCCCTTTAATAGATAGTAATCTTCTTTCTACTATGTAATGTATAGCATATACCTGTAAAGACCTTTGCTAAATATAATAGCTACTCTAAACCCACACCATTTTATATGCACATTTCTAGCAACATCTCAAAACAACTTAGATGAAGCAATGACTCTTCTAACACCTTCCTTAATGACGGAGAATATTTCAGATGCTTCTCTTTATGATCCATCCTTCATTCTACCCCCTTACCTACTGCAATGGTACTCTCCAGTTTCTTAGTTACCTTTCCACTGATACTTCCAATATCTCCTGCCACTCATCACCACCTCTTTCCAGTTACACTTTACTTTCCTTGACAACAATTCCAGACCCAATGCTCAGTTAATTCCTCCCCCCCTACAAAGTATTTTGCCAACAAACAGAAGAACCTAAAAATAAAAGTCTTGTTATCCCACTTTGATCAAATTCCTAAAATTTAAAATCTAAGTCCACTTAATAAACATCCTAGCAATTTGCAATTACATTGAAGCAAATCCTAGTTCCTAAGTTTTAAGTTTCCCTCAGTGATTTTACATGGAAGCCTCAAAAGTCTTATTTAATGCTTTTAGTGTTAAGGCAAAATTGGAACCACTAGACTCCTTTCTTGACTTCCACATCTCAGACATAGGACACATCACTGACTCCTGGTTAAAAACTGATTCACACAATCTTAATCAATACACCTCCATCTACTAATTTCTTTTCAACTGCAGTCCAAGGAGGAAAAGGGGAGAGGAACCATAATATTTATAAAACAAAACTTTAAAGCCTCTCTCCTAACTTAGGATGCATCCAGCAATGACCAAGTTCCGAACGGACAAATCATATAGCTCGAAAAATTAATGTGGAGATGGGGCTAAAACAAACAAGAAAACCCAATAAACCAAGTACAAATTAGCACCAAAGAAGGAAATAGCCACAGTGCATGGTCAACTGTTGTATGAAACACTCCTTTAATGTAAAAAAACGAGAATACATACGCTTAACTAAAATCACCGCATTTTTGTCTTGTATCCAAACCAAGACTTCATCAGATGTAATTGGATCACTCAATAACATTCTTTTATGATACCTAATAATTACCAATCTCCTAGCTATATAGATATTGTATACCTTCTAAGAAGGTATACAAATCCATCATTGTCCACTAACCCTTTTGTTCACAAATCCTTTTGATCTATAATGTCATTTTAGTGATTATAGTGTTGGTGAATCTAATATTAATATTAATATTGTGTTGGTATGTCACAGCTTTATAAGTAGTATTCCTTATTATTCTTATATTCTCATACACACAACAGAAAAATTAGTCGCATTGATTAATTTTGCCACTAGAGGAAGAACTCACAATACTGAATATACAGAATACACCTAAATGGTTTTATAAAATTTTAAGTTTTAAGTTTCATTTATACTTACAGTTTTTTAACTGCCTAGTTCGCATTAATATATATATATATATATATATATATATATATATATATATATATATATATATGTGCACTTTTTTACTTTTTTTTTGTTATAACTTAAAGTTTTTTTTTCATGAAAATTATTTAATAGCATTTTAAAGTTTTGGTTTAGAAGTCTTTGGATCATATTACACTAAGTTTTCAGCATTACTTTGATCCATTTAGTTTTAATTGTAATTGCATTTAATTAGCTAGGAGATTGGTAATTATTAGGTATGATATAAAAAGAATGTTATTCAGTGATCCAATTTCATCTGATGAAGTCTTGGTTTGGAGACAAGATGAAAACACTCTGATTTTAGTTAAGCATTTTTGTATTCTCATTTTTTTACATTAAAGGAGTGTTTCACACAACAGCTGACCATGCACTGTGGCTATTTCTTTCTTCTGTGCAAATCATATAGCTACATATAAACAGGCATAACAAACTACCCCTTGCTTTAGCCTACCTCCCTCCCTCTCAAATGTCACAAAATTCAAACTCCTTCTTAAAGGAATCTTTCCATAAATTGCTAGTCACAAAGACACTGCCATCTTTGTTGACCTCGGTCTCAATTTCTTTGAGCCTGCTAACCCTAAAGTAACTGAGTACCTCACTAGTGTTGGCCTTATTTGGCTAATATATCACTAGACCCATCTTTATATCAGAAAGAGACATTTGTCAGGATTTTCTAATAAATTTTCAGCAAAACCTTATTGACATCGTTATGCTACCCTCTTCCATTAATGACTGCTGCCCCTATTACTTCAGCTAAAGACTACACATAGCAACCCCACCTTTTAAAACTTACCACCTTCTACCCAAGGCCCTCAAGAACATTACAACCCTAAAACCTTATCTACTTACTTTCTATGAACACCATAACTATCTCAGATCTCACAACCTTTATAAGGAAACCACTATACCAACACTTCTCCTTCCCCATAGTCCCTGTAATGCATCCTGTCCACCAAAGTATTCATCAGCCAAGTTACATAGACTTACTCACATCACTTATTATAGCTCAAAAGCCAGGAGATCCCAGAACCTAATTTGTAAACTTTTACAACTCACCCTGAGAATACTGGTCCACTCCCTTTTAGACGGTGACATACACCCAAACCCTGGTCCAACCTCTAGCTCAACTACAAAGCCTGAAACAACTCCTGCTAACACATACCTGACTACTAGGCCCCCCAACAATCTTCTGATAGCTCATCTTGATATTCGTGGCATAAATAATAAAGTTGCTCACCTGCATGCTCTTATAGATGTACATTCTTTTGACTTCCTCTGTCTCACTGAAATATGGCTCAAGCCATCATTACAAAACAGTGTAGTTACTCCCCCTGGCTATGATATCTTGAGACTTGACCATAATGCTAAGAAGGGTGGAGGAGTAGCTATACTATATAAAAATGAATTACAAATTACCTTACTAGACCCCAAACCTCCACTATCTAGTAATGCAGAGATTCTTATATCCAAGATTCAGCTCAACAAATGTAAATCCATATATATCATCTGTATCTACCTTCCCCCAGGCAATAATACTAACACATTAGAAGCTATCCTCAGTTGGATCTCAACCAACTACCCACAAGAAACCATAATACTGGGTGACTTTAATATAAACTGGAATTCCTGTTCATCTGAGCAGCCTTCTACTCATATTAACCTATATGGTTTTACTCAAACCATCACATCCCCTACAAGAACCAATAAACTTAATAACAAAAGAAAGCACCCAAGACTGGATTCTCACTAACTCTCACCAACAAACTTATAAAACAGGTACCCTCCCTGAGGATATAAGTGACCACGCACTCACCTATTTAATCAGATATAAGACTGAAACTCCAAACTCAACCATTTATAGGACAATAAGGGCTAACAAAAACTTTAACCCTGATAGCTTCCAAACAGAACTTGGTGCCTGTGACTGATCACCCCTCAAACACCTCCCATTAGATGATGCAGTCAAATGCTTTAATTCAAAATTCTTAGCCATTCTTGATTGCCATGCCCCAACATGCAAAATTAGAGCCAGGACTAAACCAGCCCCATGCAAAAAATCCTCCTAAGAAATAAACTATGGGCCAGCTGGCGGTCAACAAAAAGCCCTTCAGAACAATTAAAGTTCAGACAGCTAAGAAATGAAGCAAAAAAAGCCATATTGTCTGACAAAATAAACTACTACCACCAGCTTCAACAAACCCACCAAAATAATCCTCAAAAATTCTGGTTAGGCATTAATAACCTCCTACACCCAGGCTGCTTAGGCACTCCTACTCCCTTAGTCTCTGATCATAACAATTCCATTCAAATAGCCAACTCTTCTAACACTTTTTTTCACAGAAACCATTCAATCCCTGGCCGACCAACTATCTCCTAACTCCACATCCTCTACGCCTGCCATCTCCAATAGCCCCCTCTATTTCATTTTCAACCATTTCCCACATCCCTTGTTTGTAACCTTATTCAGAAACGTAAACCCACCACTCTTTCTGCATACCTACTAACTGCAGAATACCTGCAAAAAGCAGCAAAAGCCATAGCCTACCCCATATCCATCCTCATTAATAGAACTGTTTCTAAAGGAACCATCCCATCAATCTGGAAAGTTCCTCACATTATCCCCCTGCATAAAGATAGTAATTCCAAAGAGTTTTCCAACTACAGGCCCATAGCCATACTATCCCCTTTGGCAAAAGTAATGAAGAAATGCCTACATAAACAACTTTAAAGCCACCTACTTGAAAATAATTTATTAGCCACCTGCCTACATGGCTTCAGACCATTTCATAGCACTACCTCTGCTCTCTTATCCTTTACTGACTGCATTAATAGAAATTGTAATAGCAACACTCTATCCTCAGCCCTCTTTATTGATTTGTCAAATGCCTTTGACATGGTTAACCACCGCCTCCTCATAAACACATTTAAAAACCTGTCATTGGATGCTCTTGCTATACATTGGTTCCAATCCTTCTTAAGTAACAGGCAACAGGATGTACTATGGGCAAATACCTTATCCTCCCACCTCTCAGTTGCCATAGGTGTCCCTCAAGGCTCAATATTGGGTCCTCTCCTCTTCTCCATCTTCACAAATGACCTCCATTCTGTAATTCCTCAAGCTACCTGTATCCAATATGCAGAAGACTCCACACTTATATGCTCAGCCACTTCCTCATCAGAACTTCAGTCCCTAACCCAAAACACCATTAGCATAATTGAAAATTGGCTTCTACACCGATGTCTTATCTTGAACCCTAAAAAAAAACAAAAAGGCTACTATTCACCCTCACCTGTAGAGCCTCCCCACTTAACTTTACTGTAACTTCTAGCAATGGAACTCTAATATCTCCTGATCCTACTACAAAACTACTCGGGGTACTAATTGATAATAACCTCACCTTTGAGCCTCATATTAATAACACTATAAAAACAGTGAATAAAAAATTAGGTTCCCTCTACAGGATCAAAACCTTTCTGACTCTACTAGCCAAGACCACTATAGCACGCACCCCCCCCCCTTATCTCCACCCTACTATATGCCTCGCCTATCTATACTAAATTATGTAAATGCAACCTGAGTAAACTGTCTACCTTCTACAACAATATTGCCAGATTTGCAGCTGGGTCTTCCTATAGGACCCATCATTGTATCAGTCTGAATCAACTAGGCTGGTTAGAATTGCCAAAGCTAATACTTTTCAGCCAACTAACAATAGTCCATAAGATCCTGTATCAACCTACAAATACACCAATACTCAATACCCTAGTCACCCCCTATAATAATCTCAAAACCCTACGCTCATCTAACAAACTACTAGTACAAATAGCTAAATCCAATAATTCAGCTGGTGATGCATTGTTCCTTAATACAGTGGGTAAAACCTGGAACAGCCTCCCTAATCACCTAACCTCCCTAGCCTCGGCTAACCTATTTAAAAGCAAACTAAAACCCTACCTTAAATCACACTGGTTATGCCCCTGTGTCAACCCAGACTAACAACCAAACCCTTCCCTAGACACCTATCTTCCTATGAGTATAATTTTGTGTCTTCTCTATTGATAATAAAGTTAATGTGACTATACAGCGGACTAATGTCCTGTACATATTTTGAATGATCTCTATTGATAATAAGGTTAATGTGACTATACAGCGGACTAATGTCCTGTACATATTTTGAATGATCTCTATTGATAATAAGGTTAATGTGACTATACAGCGGACTAATGTCCTGTACATATTTTGAATGATCTCTATTGATAATAAAGTTAATGTGACTACAGCGGACTAATGTCCTGTAAATATTTTGAATGATCTCTATTGATAATAAAGTTAATGTGACTATACAGCAGACTAATGTCCTGTACATATTTTGAATGATCTCTATTGATAATAAAGTTAATGTGATTATACAGCGGACTAATGTCCTGTACATATTTTGAATGATCTCTATTGATAATAAAGTTAATGTGACTATACAGCGGACTAATGTCCTGTACATATTTTGAATGATCTCTATTGATAATAAAGTTAATGTGACTATACAGCGGACTAATGTCCTGTACATATTTTGAATGATCTCTATTGATAATAAAGTTAATGTGACTATACAGCGGACTAATGTCCTGTACATATTTTGAATGATCTCTATTGATAATAAAGTTAATGTGACTATACAGCGGACTAATGTCCTGTACATATTTTGAATGATCTCTATTGATAATAAAGTTAATGTGACTACAGCGGACTAATGTCCTGTACATATTTTGAATGATCTCTATTGATAATAAAGTTAATGTGACTATACAGCGGACTAATGTCCTGTACATATGTTGAATGATCTCTATTGATAATAAAGTTAATGTGACTATACAGCGGACTAATGTCCTGTACATATTTTGAATGATTATCCATAGCCATCTTACACTAGGACTTCTGGTGAGACTTTACAGAATAAGAGTGTCCTTGTACATACTTTGTATGGATATCCTTTGCTGTTACACATTAGCATTTTTGTGTGACATTTGTGTGTGTGACTTTATAATTAATAGTGTCTTTAGACATATTTTATTAGGAATATCCAAAACTGTTTGCACTAAGATTTTACGTATTCAAATGCTAAATCCTATGAAATGTAATGTATGCCTAAGCTTTGTAATGTACCAATGTCTTTGTAAATACATTGTCTTTGTAAACATTTTGATGTATATGGAGCTTTTCTCCCCGGGCCTCCACTGAAAATGGACATATATCCAGCCGGACTAGCCCGGTCAACAAATGTAAAATAAAATAAAATAAATAAATAAATAAATAAATTAAATAAAAGACAAATTATAATATTTCCTCTAAAATGTAGATCACCACTGAATCTGCAGATCCTTTAGCAGACATATTCATCAACCTGCAAGAGAAATACCTTCCAGAGTAACCCAGTTGTGTAGCTGCACATCTAATATATGGTTCACAAATGAGCTTAAATCTCTGTTCAGTTTAAGAGGAAATCTCTGTCTCAGATGGAAACTGTACTTCCCTCAGAAACTTGACCAAAGAAGCCACAAGAAAACATCAAGTTGTCATCCTTTGTTCTACTCAGAATTTTCTGATAAATTACCGCAGACATATTAGAACTTCAATAAGATCAGAAAGAATATATTAAATGTAATACCATTATACAAAAATAATCCATTCTCACTTTATCTGGAAATCTTTCAACAATAGACTTCCTTAATTAATTCTATATCCTTCTTGCCCCATATAAAACATAGACTGCCCTCTCTCCATTAATCAAAGCTCAGCATCCGCCCAATCACAACTGGGTTATACTTCAAAAGCATAGTAAACAAATTGAGGACTATATTGAGAAAATCCTCACAAATGCACTAACAGATGCAAATGGAATTCTGTCTTGATTCATTGTACTCTGGAAAAAAAAAAAATATATATATATATATATATACATATATATATATATATATATATATATATATATATATATATATATATATATACTTCCTAAACTTTATCATTTAAACAGCATTTGTCTCTCTTCCAACATAATGACTACAAGCCATAGTATTACCCTAACCTAAGCAACCTACAACTTAAAAGTCCCAAAGACATTAAGTCAATTTAATCCTTCCCACCCTAGGCAATTTTTTTTAAAATCTTGTCTTTGCACAACTTACAGAATATAACCAAAAATATTGCACCCTTTGCCATGACATCATGATGGCAAGGATGACTGCAGTACAATGATAGCCATTTATGCACCCACAGATGATATCATCACTAACAATGATAGCCATTTATGTACTTACTGATGACATCATCATCAGCATGGACAAGGGGCTTTCAACGTGCAGTCTTAATTGGCCTGAAAAAAACTTTGATTTCATAGGTTCATAGGTTGGTTCTAGGCTATCCAACCTAGGGCCTATACAAGCCTAGCCATAAGAATTCCCTGGCTATTTCTTCCCACAGTGTTTACTTCCCTGGACCCCTGTCTAATAGGGCTACTGACGTGATCCCTGGGGTGAATTTCCTATCTCCCATCCAATCATCAAGATTTCTTTTGAAGAGTGCCAAAGAGGTGCTGTGCTTGACATGTATGGGTAGTCTATTCCCAAGTCTGGGAAGTCTTTGGGTGAGGAACCTATCCCTCCAGCATGTTTTGTTCATTGTGATGACAAGGTTTAGAACCCTGGAGCATGTGTCTCTGAGGGATTGGGATTTCTTTAAGTGTAGCATGTCCAACAGCTCTGGATTTGACATGGCCCTGTATGTTAAGTAGAGATTGCCTCTGAGTAGACGATATGCCACAGAGTATAGCTGGAGTTTTTTTAGACGGTCAGCATAGGGCATCTGCTTTAGGCCTGTGATTCTTTTAGTGAGGTATTTCTGTGGCCTTTCTGGTTGTTGCATATGTCTTGAGAGGTACATACCAAACGGGGCATTGTATTCTATAATGGGACTAATGAGGGATAAGTACAGTGGGACAATGACCTCCTTTTTCTGGATGAAAAGCCCTTAGTGATGAGGTGTGCCATATAGAAGTATTTCCTGACTGTTGTGGGGATGTGGTTATCGAAGGTGAGACCACTGTCCAACTGTGTCCCTATGTCTCATCAAATTTTCGGTGTTTAGTGTACTGTCACCTATGTGGTAATTCATGTATACATGTTTTTTCCCAAAGGGGATAACTATGCATTTCTTGGCATTGAGCTTCAGCCCATGGATCTGGCACCAACCATCTGTTTCTGTAAGACCCTTTTGTAGAATATTCACATTATTTGGGGATTCAATAATGGCTCCCAGTTTGCAGTCATCTGTGAACTTTGTTAGCCAGAGTCCTTTAGTGTTGGCCTGTACTTCAGAGAAGTAGATGCCAAACAAGAGCGGTCCCAGAACTGAACCCTGAAGTACTCCACTTGTCACTTGTCTGGAGCTGGATTTGGAGTCGGCTACTTTTACAGTGCAGGTTCTGTCAGTAAGCCAGTTGGCAACCCATCGAGTGACTTAGGGATTAATTCCCAGCTTTGTAAGTTTATCTATGATTCCAGAGTGGGGGATTGTGTCAAAGGCCTTGGCAAGGTCCAGATAGGCTGTGTGGACCACCTTACCCTTGTCCATGGCTCTGGAGACTGGTTTGAAGAAATCAATTAGGTTCGGGAGACAAGATCGGCCCTTCACAAACCCAAACTGTGTGGGGTCCAGTGTTTGAAGGTTGCCAATGTCTTTGTTTATAAGCCCTATGATAATATGTTCCGTGGCCTTGCAGATCAGGCTCATCAGACTGATGGGGCAGCAGTTCCCGGGGTCCAAGGTGGATCCCCCTTGTGGAGTGGAATAACTGCAGCAGTGCATCACTCAGTGGGCACAAAGCCTGAGGTGAGGCTATGATTAAACATGACACTTAGGTGAGGTGCCATTTCATTTTGTAGTTCATGTTGTACACAGCCTGGAATGTCATCTGGTCCCATGGATGCTGTATTTTTAGCTTTGGAGAGTGTATTTTCTACCTGTGAGGCCATTATTACCGGAATTTGGCAATCTTTTAGTATTGAGATGGGCCCTTTAGGGGATGAGAGGGGGGTGAAGTTTGCACTGAATCGATCTGCCAGGATATTGGCAATATCCTTGGGTTCAGTATATTTAATGCCATTCTGTTGTAGCTCAGAGCAGATCTGAGCATTGCCATTTAGATTCTTGACATAGCTATAGATTGCCTTGTGGTTGTCTTTGGAATCTTTGTCAGTTTTATTTTTGTAACTAGATTTGGAGGATTTTATGAGGGATCTCAGCTTCTTACGGAGGCTGGTAAGGGAGTTTTTTGCATCCTGGGATTTTCCTCTTTTCTGCAACAGTTTCTTCCTTTTAGTTGTAAAGTTTGTTTATGGCAGGGGACCACCAAATTGGCTTCCTTTTTTTGGAGGAGAGCTTCTTGGTTCTATTGGGGATGGCATGATTCATGCACAAGTGGATGTGCTCGTACAGTGCCTTAGTGTAGGATTCAGCAGTCAAACTTTCAGTTTCTGTCTGCATGGGTGTCATGAAGTTTGTCACTTCTGACTTGAGTAGCATGAAGTTGGCTTTGGAGAAGTTTTTATGGAGGTTTCCTTACTTGGGGGGGGGGGGGGTTGGGATGTGAATGTCAAGGGTGATTAGCTTTGGGTCAGACCTGACCAATGAGGCGGTGACCATAGGTGTGGAGCATTGATTTCCCTTGTTGGTAATGACCAGGTCTAGGATATTGGTGCCCCTGGTGGGACTAAGGATCAGTTGATCCAGGGCGTTGGAGTTTATGAATTCCAAGAACCATTGGGCAAAGGTGTTGGTACATGAATAGTTTTCCCAGTTAATGGCTGGGTAGTTGAAATCACCCAGTATTAGGGTGTTTGGTTATATCTTAATATTTTTCAGTATGTTTCTAAAGGTGTAGTATGAATCTTTGGTCATGGTGGGGGATCAGTAGCAAGCTGCAATTTGGATTGCCATCTTACCTAGTGTTAGTTGCACCTGGAGAATTTCAGAGATTTGGTAGACTATCGACTTCCATTAAACATTATATCATTTGAAGTCAGCTAAGACTCTTATTAATGACTGATTTATTTATTTATTCACCAGGTGAGTGGGTTTGTCTGCTGACACTTTTCAGCTGTGACCTGTTCTCAAAACAGCAGAAAATGCATTAGGATCTTACTAATCAAGTTTCATATACAGAGTAAGTAAACTTTACAGTTCAGTATATAATAATAAACCTCAATGCAGTTAGGGTAAAATTAAAATGTTTCAGTCAAAGTACATTTGCACATAAGATATATACATGTATGAAATGGCGCATTATGAGGCTGGAAAAAGTTTCTTAAATCTAGTTGTCTATATTTGACAGGAAGTATTAAGTCACCTTATTGAAAATGAGAGACTTTAAATTCCTGATTGGATCCTCATTCTCTTCTTTCACAACCCTAATCACAGTAGCACCTCAGTGATCCATCTTATCCCCTCTTCTTTTTCTCTGATTGCCAATCATCCACCCATGGACCTCCACCAGCTTCCCCCTTTGTCAGCTATGATTTAGTTAATTTAATTTTCTTAATATTAGTCGCTAATTAATGGGTGGGGTTTAGTTGTATTTATGACTAATTTCAGTCATTGATATGGTTTTATGATTAATTTATATAAAGTCTTTGCATATTCACTGGAGCTTATTATAGCCAACAAGTTCATGATTTCAGTTGAACGTTTATTTTTAAAATGAAGAAGTGAAGTTTTTTAAATGCACGCGACTTGTAGGGAAATCTTCAGTTCCCTTTACGCTAGCCTGTCAGTGCATTTGCGAACTGTCATGAATGTAGAGAGCCCTTTTGACATTTAACTTCTAACTATAAACCCTACACATTAAATAAATATCACTTTGCCCTTCTAGTTGGTTTAATCGCATAGAATTTATTTCCAATACATTTAAATGTTTATTTGGATGTTTCTCCTCCCTTTTTTTTTTATTTTTTTGTTTGAGGAGTTAGAATGTCTTGAATTGCTAAGCGTTACACTAATTGGAATCTCATTTTGTCTCCTTATCGAACACCATTGTATAAAGTGGAGGAATATTAAAAGTAGCCTGCTTTGTCTTTGCTTGGGTTGGAGTTGGCACGGAACGTTGTTGTTGATGCTTATATGAAGCGTATGTGTCTTGTGGCCAATGATGACTTGCATAGGTTTTGAAAAGATATTCCTGTTCCCCACAGATGAAGAACATAAAATCCTTTAGTTATGAGCAAAAACTATTCCCAAAACACCCAGTAATGTCTGTACAGATCAGTTCTTTTCTTTATTGTTGACATTAAGGAGCATTCCAAGAATGCTGTGGAGAAACAATCTGTCTTCCGTTAGAACATATTTGGTTTCCTGCTAGCTCTCCCGTATTCGACAACTGTGTCTCAGTGCTGGTGTGTGGTGGTAGCTCAGTGAGGGGCTCTCTTCATTGTCCCCCAGCCATTTACGGTCTAATGGGTGGGTTTTCCCATTCTAGCCTAGTTGTGCAGTTGAGTGGATTTTTTGATTACACTTGGGAATGGTGCATGTGAGATACTGTGTGTGTGTTTGTGTGGCTGGCTAGTCAACAGATGTTCTGTAAAAGGGATTTGATTTTACAAATTTCAAACAATGTACATGACACCAGGTATTCAATTTCAAAGATGACCCAAAGCACCGTACCTATGACAACACACACTGCTAACAAGAAAGGCTGTAAATATAGAATAAACATCTATCTCTATAAGTTCTTTTCACTTAATAGATGACTGCAGCATAAAGTATATTAAATAATGGTATGAAACTGTGGCAATAGTTTTATTACTGATTAGAACAGCAGCCATATTCTTTGTAACATGATCATTTGTAATGGTTTCTGTGCACATGCAGTTTGTCTACAGAAGGAGAGGTTATCGCACACAATCAGGCCAAAGGCAGATCCTCCTAATTTGAGGAAACTGTCATTGTGGGTTCAAAGAGCTTACTATGAAATAGGTATTGTCAGTCATTGTGTTGGGGGGTATAAGTCGCAGTGCTCAAGATACATAAGCTTAAAAAGTTTTGAGACATGTGTTTGACTACCTTACCTCTTCCCAAAAGATATACAAGCCATGTAAATTCAGCAAAGCAAACTTACACACTTCAGCTTCCACCAGTACAGGTCAAATCCTCTCCAGAAAGCCAACATTACATCTTAAGAAACCACAAAAGAAAAATGTGTTAGCAGGGGACATTACACCAGATTATTATTGTAAAAATTACATTCTTTAAGATATGCATCTGGGTAGAAAGAAAATATTCTTGAATTTAATTATCCCTGACTAACAAACTCAGGGCTGGGTGTTTCTCACCGATAGTGACTATAGAGGGGACTTTGGGCAGTGTATCAGCGGAGGAGCAGGGACACAAGTGCAGACATCAAACAATTTTTGGTCATGGTTGAGGTTGTTTTTCTACATGGGAGGCACTTTGGGGAGCATGTAACACAGTAAAAATGGCAGCAAATACAGTTTCTTAAATGGATACAGCAGTGAGACACCCAGGTTTGCAGAACATATTAACTCGCAAGTGGCCCTAGAGCACGCAAAAAGAATTACACATGCCCCATTGACCACACAAGTTCCTACTACAAACACTCTAGGGACAATTTACTCAAAAACAATACTAACGTATAGTAATTGTATAGTGTGATGTGGGCTCATGCTTTCTTTTCAAAAAAAACAACAATAGCTGGCAAACAAACGTAGCATTCACAAACAAGCATGAGAGATCCGTTTTTAAACGGAGGAATAGTGTGATATTGACTTCACAATTAGAAGAGGAAGCGAAGATATAAGGTCTTATCTGATACTTGATCTTTACAAAGCTATATATTATTGGAAACTCCCTACCTGTAACATTGCTTCTCATTTGATATAGTAGTGACAGAATACAAACAAAGAGCAATTTGTGCATGCTCATTTATCTATGCAAAGGTTGTTCCTGATTTATTTATTTCTGTACTGCACTGATGTCATAAGAATAATTTTAGGTACACCCATAATGTTTACACCTATAATGGTATATTTGTGGACAAGGCTCATCCAAATAAAGAAGGCTAAGAACAATGATGGTTGAAATTAGTACTAATATTAGTTTACACTGATTCTGAACCACATTTACAATTATTTAAAGATGGACAAATTGTGGAGTGTTTGTCTAGTGAAAATAGCAGGTAAACTACTTACAGGTGAGCTGCAGGAATATGTAAGTTGCATAATGTTTATATTCAATAGATGCAAGTTGGATGGTTCATTATTTAAAGTTGCATATTAGCATTATAGTATGGGACACAAGGAAGTGAGTTCTGGGCTTGCAACTGTAATAATGGGAAAAGTACACTAATAGAACATATTCTGCAAGTTCACTGAATACATGCTGATGAGGCCTGAAATTCCTGGATCAGTAGAACTTCAAACAGGTGACAATACATGCAATATATTAGTTGACATGCACTTAAAGTAATAAATTGAGACTTGTACAAATTCATTCTAATTTTACTTTTGAAATATGTTAACATGAAGGATTGTGTACAGGTCTGTACTGACACATATGAAAAAGAAGGGAAAAGTGATTGTTAAACATTGCTCAAGATATGAAAAGAAAGGGAGTTAAATGAACTATAAAGACAAGATATATACATATGGAACCATTAAAACATAGAGAGGGTAGTTGATGCATTCTTTAGTTGACTCATTTACTACCTTTGGTTTTTCAAATTATTCATGAACTTGCATTCTTTATTGAATGAATAAATAATAACAAGACTCTAAGTCACCTGTATATTGCATATGTTGTGGTGGTTTTGAGAGAAGATAGTTTAAAATTGTGAATTGACTTCACAATAAGAAGAGGAAAAGACAGTGTGAGGTCTTATCTGATACCTGATTTTTACGAAGGTATATATTATCAGAAACTCCATATCTGTAACACTACTTCTCACTTGATATAATAGTGACAGAATACAAAGAGCAATTTGTGCATTCTCATTCATCTAGGTAATCATTTTAATCATTAAATGCATTAAAAAGGAATTTACTGCTAAAAAGGCTCGGGGTTGTGAAGTTATTATTTCAAAAGCCTGACAGATTGATTATCTTACCTATGTTTTGAAGATTTGGTATCATTTATTTAGCATTCATGGTAGCTGTTCAATTAAATTTATAATGCCTAGAAGGGTATTGTGTGTTTAATATTGAGGTATAACTGTGAACAATCACTTATGATCTACTCTATTTAATGCTCTACATCAAGAGTAGCAAAGGAGCTCTTTACTGAAGTTTGGAGTAATGTACAAATACGATATTGAGCTCTATTACATTAAATTTCTATGTATAGTACTGTTTGGAGCAGTACTTATATATGTACTGAAATACTACATGTGTAGAACAATACAATTTGAACTCTTCAATCAATTCATAAGAGAAAAAGTGGTTTGTGGATTTACAATGGCTCACTAGATTGATTGCTGATACTATTGTAGTTAAGTCTTACAGTGTTGGTCATAGTATATTATATAAGATAATTACTAAATGAATGAGTCACTTTACAGAAACTCATGAAAGTTGAAAGGTAACTGGTGTAGTAAATGTCTCGTGAAATGTTTACTTACATTTTATGAATATTTGATTTTGATTGAAATACATATTTGATTTACTATGCATAAAATAAATTTGTTCCAGTTATCGCCTAAATTTTGTATTAAGTTCATTTTATAATAAATGCATACTTATGTGCATGGTTCAAACTAGAAGTATATGATGGAGTCGATTATTTATTATCTCCAGAATAACATATAATGGAACCTCTAACTTCTCACTGTTATTTAATTTATTGTTAGTAATGAGGGTTAATCTGACTGAACATTTTAGTTCTTTCAGATTAGGAATGATAGTCATTCTATGTTTGTTAAAAGATAATTTTAAATATTTGTCTATACATGTGTTTAAAATTAACTATTGTACTCTTGTTAGTCTTATCTTTTGGCCTCTTCTAGTATACATATTATACAACTCAAAAGGAAATAAGAAGGTTTACTACATTATTAATATATGTATGGAAGATATGCAGCAAATAAGTAACAAAATAACTTGCTATTGTTTCCATTTCAGAACTCTTCAATAAATAAATTAACTGGATGAGTAAATAACTTCTCTCACTAAATGTGAATGGTTTAAATATTCCAAGGAAAAGATCTAGCCTACTTAAATATCTAAAAGTAAACAAAGCACAATTAATATTTCTACAAGAAACTCACTTTAAAGCTAATGATAATTTCATTTGGAATCCAAATGATTTCTTAAAGCTCTCTAGCTCTAAAGAAAGCAGAGGAGTATTAACATTGTGGAGGAAAAGTGTTACTAATCCTCAAGTAATATATAATTATGAAGTCAAAGATGGCCTTTATCAATAGTAATAATAAGATATAGTAATAGAATTTGGACATTGGTGAATCTTTATTGGTTTCCAGTTATAGGAGCAGGAACAATTAAGAAGCACATAGAACTTATTAATAAGTCTTCAAAAGGTAGTCTAATTGTAGGAGTAGATTTTAATTGCATCTTAGATAGTCAAGGCCATTTTGTTTAACATCTACAGGAAGAACTCTTAAGAAATGGTTAGATAACATGCAGTTATTAGATTCCTTTAGTCTAAAAAATGAAAGTTCATTACAATTTTCTCATAGTGATTATAGATTCAATACCCAAACCAGAACTGATAAATTATATGTATCCCAAGATTTAAAAATGAAAATATCACATTCTCCCATAATTCCCTGCCCCATATCAGATCATAATTCACTTACTCTTAGAATTCAAATGAACTTTAAGAAACTAACACTTACTAAAAGAATTCCTGCATATTTTACTAAATTAAATGAGTTTAAGTCTTGGTTAGATTTGAAAATGAAATATTATTTAGATGCGAATAATACTGGTGACGTAAATGTAGTTATTTTATGGGATTCACTAAAAGCATATCTTTATGGTAAAATAATTTCCTGGTGCAACAATAAAGTAAAAGAATGGGAGTCTGAATTAGTTAATATTCAAAAATGCATTACAAAAATTAGCCTCAAGGATGTGGAGAACCTGGTTGAAAAAAAAAAAAGAAATTGGAGAATTGAATAAAAAATACAATGACATTATAATGCAGAAAACCAATCTGGCATTGGAAAAATTCAAATTAAGTTCATACGCTGTTTCTCCAAAATATATGCATAGCCTAGCAATAAGATTAAAAAGGCAATCCAATACAAACAATATTACAAATATAATTCATAAAGGGGAAAACAAGAAAAATGTATCAAATACAGGTGATAGATGCCTTCAAATTCCATTTCACAAAGCATTATAATAATAATGATTCTTCTCATAACAAAATAGATAAAGGACTAGATTATACAAATTTAAATAAAATACCAGAGAGTTTAAACATAAATATTCAGAAACAAATAACATTTAAAGAAATTAAAGAGAAAATTAAGGAAGGCAAAAATAACAAAGCTCCATGCATAGATGGAATCATTATAGAAATTTATAAATTACTTCCATCATCAGTCATAACAGTACTTCAGAGGGCATTAAATGAAATGTATCCACAAGGCATTATTCCACCTTCATGGAGATATACATTGATTACATCTATTTTAAAAGAAAATAAAAATCCCAACTTGGGTAGTTCATACAGGCCTATTTCACTTTTAAATAATGATTATAATTTTTTTTATGTCTATTCTGGATAACAGGATTAAACAATCTCTAGCTCAAGTCATTAATGAGGATCAAACGGGGTTTATTCACAATAAACACACTCAAGACAACATACTAAAAATTTTAACCATTATAGATCTCTTAAATAGAGACAAGCTGAAGCTTTAATAGCAACATTAGACATTGAAAAGGTATTTTACTGACTAAATTGGGATTATCTTTTCAAAATACTACAAATTTATAATTTCCCCTCAAGATTCATTAATTTAATAAAAAGCATTTATAAGGATAATCTAGCTTATGTAAAATTAGGCCCTTTCATATCAGATGCGATTAAAATTACTAAGGGTACCAAACAAGGATGCCCTATGCCACCACTGTTGTTTGCATTAGCAACTGGACTTTTTTCTTCCACTATTCGTCTTAACCCTAAAATTAAAGGTATTGAAATTAATAATTAAATTCATTCCAAAATTATGATCTTTGCTGATGATATTCTACTCACTTTATTAAATTCAGAAGAGTCACTATGTGAACTACATTTATTAGCTGAAAAATGTTATCACATCTCAGGTTTAAAGATTAATGCTTCCAAATCAAAACACATGTTATTAAATAATAAAAATAATTCAGTTTCTAACATAAATCCAATTGTTGGGAAACAGGCTTCTTCTCTAGATTACTTAGGAATTGTTTTATGTGAAACATTAGAATTAACTCTATCTACAAATCATAATAATATTCTGGGTACACTTAAATCATTAATAGGAAATGGAATAAAGTGTTCCTAACATTTGAAGACAGATTGCAGTTAATAAAGATGGTACTTCTCCCAAAGGTAAACTACATCACTTTAGCAATACCTATTATGCCTAGTAAAAAAGTTTTAAAAGAATTAAATAGAATCTTTTTAAGATTCCTTTGGTATCCCAAAAAATAGGATTGTTTTCCTAAACCATATTAGACCCTGGGAAATGGGGGGCATAAACTTTAATGATTTAGAATCTTAAATTAAAGCATCTATTCTTAAAACAGTTATAAATTGGATAGATCCAAAAAGTTCTTCTGCTTGGAAAACATTACATACTGCTATTTTTCAGGAAGAAAATAAATTAGCAAAAGATATGCAACTGCTTAGACAGAACACTGTACTCTGAAATATCATCTGTATCAACTTACAATACAATTTCACCAAGCCTACTAACCTAAATTATATAAATTATATTTATAACACTTTCCGGAACTTCATAAACAATAATATTGAAATCAAATTATGGTTTCAGTTATTAACTCCTTTTAATATTTCAAAAAACTTTGTTAATAACATTTCCATAAATACTCTTAACTCATGGAAAGGAAATAATTTCTCATGTTGGTATCAATGTATAGAAAATCTAACAATCATGAATGTCAATCAGATAATTAATACATTCAATCTATCAAGTAGTGACTGGTTAGTTCTTAATAGTCTGGTACCATATGTGCAAGATATGTGTAGAATAGAAAATTCTTCATTTAACTCCATACCTAAATTTATATTTTATCTACATGAAGTATTATACAGAGACTTTAATTTGGACAAATTTAACTTCAAAGTTATATAAAATTATTATTAGTTACAAAACAAATTCTAACCAGAAATTTTGGAATTCTATCAATAAAGATTGTTCATTGTTGTTATCCAAGGAATCAAAAATAAGCATACTATATTCTATTAAGTTAACTTCAAATATGCAAAGTTGGAGAATCATTGCATGGAAATTCTTGCATAGAGCCTTCTACACCCCTAATAAAATAGCTAGATTTAAAAATGCTGGAGATGTAATCTAAAATGTCATGCTGATTTGTCACATATTATATATGACTGTATTTATATTAAAAAATGTTGTGAGGATATTGGAGAATTTCTGCAAGCCATTTTACTGACTCTTTCATTTTGTCAGTCATTAATTCTTCTGAATAAAATTGAAACCACTACTATGAAAAAGAAGGAACTTTATATTCTTTGGACTATAATGGCTATCCCAAAAAATGCATCACTAGGCTATGTGAACCACCTTGCCTTCATCCACAGCTCTGGTGACTGACTCAAAGAAGTCGAGCAGGTTGAGCAGGCATGATCTACCCTTCATAAAACCAAACTGTATGGGATCCAGAGTTTGGAGATTCCCTATATCCTTGTTTATTAGGTCCATGAGGATGCATCGAATAGCTTTGCATATCAGACTCATCAGACTATTGAGGCGATAGTTCCAGGGTCTGTAATCTCTCCTCCTTTTTGGAGAGGGATGACTGTAGCAGTGCACCATTCGGTAGAGACAAAGCCTGAGGTGAGTCTGTGGTTGAGCAGGGCACACAGGTGAGGTGCCAGTTCACTCTGTAGTTGATGTAGAACACAGCCAGAGATATTGCCAGGTCCCATAGAAGGTGTATTCATGATCAGAAGATCATAAAATGATCTTTCATACCAAAAAAAAAAAAAAAAACTTTCTACCAACCGCAGTGAGTTGGCGGTTCAGCTCTTAAACAAACTACCCTTAGAAATAACCACTCATATTAAAGACTTAGGTATCTGGCTTGACCAAAACATGACTTTTCTGCACCATTCCTCTACAACAAAATCAGCTTACTATTTTGTTGATCAGAAAATGAACTTACACTTCCTCTCCCCTGCTACCAGAACTGTCATAGGCAGAGATATTCTGAAGCCACTAGTATAATATGGTTTAACAATCCCAGATGATTCTGCCCAGAAGAATCTGATCACCCTCCAAAGCGCAGTCACAGCAGACAATATCTGCAGAGTAATCTCCCTGGACCCTAAGAAGAAACTATCAATGCAATGCTTTTTAAAAGGCAAATTGGCTTCCACTTAAACAAAGGTGCACCCTTCTACTAGTCTTCCTCATCTACAATCCTTTCCATGCTTTGCCACCAGATTAATTGAAAGATACATTACCTATGACCTTAAAATCACAATTCCAAATAATCCCTTCTTTTCTTATGCAAAGAGATACTTCACAGCACTGACCACAGTTCCTCTACACTAGTCACCCCTTCACATATGGGAATCCCTCACTAAAATATGGTCATTCCCTTCCTACCAAGTCTTCTGTCTGTGTGCAACTTCCACTGTAAATTTAAGAGTACCCATCCAGTCATCTGAGCTACATTTGAATGATGTCAAGCTATAACATTGCTTGACCTGAAGATGAACTTTATTCTAGAGCCAGGTAGATGTTGGGTGATGGAGTCTGTATTACATTATTGAAAATTAAATTAATTGAATGGCACATTACATTGAAATGCCGTTCATCAAGCTGCTTATAGTGAGATCACAGTACAGTGAAGATTGGAAAATTTGCCATTTCCACACTGTAGCTCGATCCTGGAGTTGGTATATATAATTTGAGGGGGGTGGGGGGCACAACCCCCACAAGAGCGAATTCTGTAAACGGCATTTTCGATTTAAGTGCCATTCGATTAAATTACATTTCGATTATGTAATATAGACCTGAGTGCTGAACTTCTCCCTCCACTTTATTTATCTCCAGATGTAGGTTTAGATCTGTGGTATTAGTGTTGGCTTCACTGTTTGACTTACTGACAAGAAGGAGGTCAAGAATAAGAGGATTCTTAAAAGCATGGTATGCAAAGCACAAATGTCATAAGACACAAAATACAGGGACACAGACTTCAGTGTTTCATGGTATTTAAGATTTTTGAGATCAGAAATATTTTTAGTTAGGAATTTCCAGGGACCAAAGCTAGTCCATCCTTGGGAGATGCATCACTGCAACAGTGTACTAGGATTCAGGGACATAGCCCGTAGCTAAGTGCAGGTTAAACAGTTTAAGGAAGAGCTTTGCAAGGGTATGTTTGACATTATTAATTAGAAAACCTGGTATATTACTGGGACCCATGGAAGAAGTGTCTTTGGTCTTTAAAATCTCAAGGATGATTGGAGTTAGAATGGGAGTTTAAGGGGAGAATTTGTCAGCAAGCTGCCAGTATGTTTGCTGTGTCATTTGAGTATGAGTGGAAGGCTGCATTGTAAAAAAGTTGAACTCAGCCTAAACAAAATTTACAATGGGGGCTGCAGATGCTTTGTCCAGTATGTGGAAGCCAAATCAACTTTGTCTGTTGATCATCTTGTCGCAGGTCAAAACATATTGGATTCCGAGTGAATGCCACTGGCTACTTAGCCAATTTTCAAAACCAATTATCTTTTCTATATATTTAGGCATCATTCTTAGTGAGGGGAGTATTCACAATCCAGCACAGAATCTTACCATTGACTGATACATAACAAGCTCCAGCATGTCCCACTGCATGTCCCCCTGCATTGTGCAAGTCATGCCTGTTACTCCCACATGGACCAAGCTCCAGCATGTCCCACTGCATGTCCCCCTGCATTGTGTGAGCCATGTCAGTTACTCCCACATGGACCAAGCTCCAGAATGCTCCTATGCATGTCCCCCTGCATTGTGCAAGTCATGTCGGTTACTCCCGTGTGGATCAAGCTCCAGCATGTCCCACTGCATGCCCCTCTGCATTGCTCGAACCATGTCAGTTACTCCCATATGGACCGTGATCATATTGTACTTATATGTATTTCTGGAAAGAGTCTTGAGTACCCTTGTTAAGTCAGCAATCCTGGTTGCCAAGAATCAGCTGAATGTCACCCTGTCTTTGTCCAGCTTTATTCAGCATGGAATCTATATGTCTAACAATCAATAGAGACATCAATCACTAGGACAATCACAGAAGTCAATTTATGAGTGTTAGACTGAGAGTTGTTTGCTCTCAATGACTTATTGATGTGAGGATTCGTGAACTGGGGATTCTGCTAATATCTAAACTTAAGATTTCTAGGAGGTTTTGGTAAGGAAATTTTTTACTGACATTAGAACAATATATTGTTGTGTTGCCTGTATGACAATTTAGCATTTGTATCAATGATAGCACAACACTGTGAAACGTCCTACATGCTCTAAGTTGGGACATGGATGTCTTTTGGTTCACTAGGTATTTAAATCTCTCATAGACAGAACCTCCAAGGGTGAACAGGAGCTCATGTTCAGTGGGCATGAAGCAGTTCCCATGCTGCCTTAGGATACCAAGTGCTGGAAAGCTGGCAACAAGGGGATGAAGCTGTTTGGTTGGTGGCTGATAAACCCAAGAAGGGGAACAAAGCTGGAATTAGAGATAATTAATGCAAATGCAAAGGAAGAATGAAGGAGTAATGACAATGATGCAGTGGAAACCTGGGTACAAAGTTAGAAAAGCAGGGTCTCTTTAATACAGCAACACACAGCCCAGCACAGGCAGTTGTAGCTTAATGCAGATTAACAAAAGTAGATTTAATCCTAAGCACAATCATTTTGAAAGCCTAAAATATAGACAAGGACAGTTTATTAGTTGTGAATTATAGCAAAATTTAAATTGCACACAGTACCCACTGTTCAACTATACCATGCATGGGGCAGTACTCAGTGCTACTCCATGCAATAAAATATGAACAAGCTAAAGGAATAATCCTATTGAATGCTATCAAATCACCTGTAAATCTGAGACAATATGGTACAGCTAGCTATAATGCTAGCTATACAGCAGCACATAGTCTACTTTCACTAGAATAACCACTGCAGTCTCCAAGATGGCCTCACACCAGGCCAGAACAGGCTCTTTCAGGTTAATTATAAGTGCAATGAAAGAAGTAAAAAAAAAAATAAATAACAGGTAAAAATGCTGAGAAATATTTAGTTTTGGATATAAGTAATCCCAGCTTTAGCTTTTGTGTTCTACCCAGATAGCAAATGAAAATAAATGAAAGAACAAATAAATAAATATTAAATACATTTGTTTTGCAGACAACAGCTTAGGGTTAAGAAATATATGACAAGAGGTAGCATGCAGTCGACAACAAATAAACCTCATCATATACAACATTGATTTTATTATGACTGCAGTGTTGTTGAAAATAGTCTTCATTTTAAATTAGAGAAAACAAGAACAAAATCAAATAAATTAAATGAAAAAAAATGACAGTGCTAACATTTTGTTTAAGAAAACAGAACTTCCGTAACAATACTCTTCTGGTAAGCCATAGAGTTGCAGAAAATGAAGTATGGCTTACACTTATGAAGTGTTTGCTGAATCAGACACTATTGCTTGTTAAATTTCTCTTATCTGTTAACTAAATTCAATGTCTATCTCAATATTCTCAAAGGTCATGCACACTGGTCATGCTTTGCCAAAGCGCTATATTTAAGTTTTGAACATCACAGTAACTATTTGTTTTCCAGCATTCCACTCTTTCGTTGCCATGGGAGACCAAAGTCGACCTCCTGGCTGTACTGTAGGTGCATTTGAACAATGAATAAATGTAGTAAATGCCTAGTATTTGCCTTAAAATTCTAATTCTTGTTCAAATTCTAATTCTCTAATCTAACAGTTAACTCTAACATCTTAGTTAATATATATTTTTACAAATAAACAGATATTCACTACAGCACTAGCATTTCTCACTGGGAAAACCACTCCAGCAGTCCAACTACATAGAATGTCAACATTATCAGTCCTGCAATACTAAAATCCACAAAAATAAGCCAACAAATTTGCAATAAAGTAAAGAATTCACATTACTGACTTAATAAAACAATGCTGAAAAATGCTACAAGAGGGTCTCACCCACACAAATAACTGGTGCCAGAAACATGGCCCCAAGCTAAATGCCCAAAAAAATGCATCATCATCACCTTTGAGGAGAGTGATGTCCCCACAAATTATCACATTAATAACAATGTTGTAAGCACGCAATCAGTTGTGAAGTGCTTGGGCACCCAGGTTGATAGAAACCTGACTTTTGACCACCATGTTGTCTCCATTGTACGGAAAGCTTTTTACATGGCTCACTTCATTGGTAAGGGTATCTCATCCAGGGACAAGGAGTCATAACATCCCTGTATTTTTCCTTTATAAGAGCCATTATTGAGTGTAATGCCCCTTTTGGCATGTGCCTCAGCAAAACACCCTACCAAAAGAAAAACTACAACCATTTCTGACAAAAAGGTCAAAGGACTAAGTTCACTTAGTTATCCAAACAGACTAAAAAGCTTTTTGCTTTCCTCTGTCTCTCAATGACCCCTATAAATTTCATCACTGGCTTGCTTTCCAGGCTACGAAAGATGTTGCCTTAAGAGACTTCCTCCACCTCAGAAATACTGGTTATACTTAAAACGCTCACTACAAAGACCACAGCCTTCACTGCAACATAAACAAGCCACTCTGTATGGATGGGTTCTTGACATAAAAACTTCAACTTCTGTAAAAAGCTCCTCTCATTATCAAACAATGTAGTTCAGCAACATGACAACTGGATGGATAAATGATGTACTCCTTGAGTAAGTAGCATATCCTTCATCAAACCGGTTGGAAAATTCACATACTAAACTTTCCTAGCTGGATGGATAAGATCTAATATTGGTTACTCAAGTCTACTTGCCCAAGAAAAGGGGCCTATTTAACTAAGAATTCCATTTGCAAAAATATATTCAGTATACATATTAAAACTCTCTCTCTTATACACACACACACACACACACACACACACACACACACACACACACACACACAGACACACACGGAGCCCCTACTTGTAAAATAGGCAACCTCAGTAATCACATGACAATGAAATTGTCTGGAAGTGAAAATATCTGAAAAAAAATCTTAACAGAGATGTATTCATCCATGCAATTTCCCACCACCAAAAGGATCATCAATAAATCAGCAAACAACTGCTTAGCAAAAAGTAAATCAATAAGAAATCTATAAGCTCACTAAGTTCATACTACGTACTGGAGTAAACATATAACTTCCCTCCAATCTAAAGCCATTTGACATTCAGGCATTTTAATTTGTGCAGAAGTTATTCACAGACTGACAGTTTACTGCGCTGTAATGCTGTCCTTCGCTTTTGAAAAAAAAAACAAATTCCCAGACTTTGTCAATAACTCAAAGTGCAGAGAGGATTATTTTTTTTATTTATTATGTATTTATTTATTTTTGGAAGACATCTTTAAAACTGTTAAATTAATTACACACCCAGAAACACAGAAAAGTTATTGTGATAAGTAAACCACAGACTGCTAAAAAGTTATTTGCAAGGTTACATGGCAGTTTATATTGGAAATAAGTAGAGATATTAAGAAGGCTCTGTTTCTCATAATTATGCTGAAAAGTCTTCCAAGGTAAATACACCCTTCTGATTTAATATGAAATCATACCTCTCAACCTTAGAGCAAGAAATCTGGACAAAGCGAAAAATATAAGTGGGACACAGACCCAAAAATAGTTATGCTTCACAGACAGCATTGAAACAACTGTAGCTGCATTATACATCACTTATGTTTCTATCCCATCATTGTCAGTTAAGCATTATATGGCTCATTCAGTCCTGCCTTCTTTTGCAACAAAGAAAACCATGCTTTGAAATGACAGATGCATTAAAAATAATAAATAAAACACATTGCAACCACATCCTGCAACTTCCTACCTGCAAACAACCACAGAGCTTTTACTGAATCTAGGGCTGCTTATTTCCCCATAATGACAGCTCTCCCTAATTAAGTTTAATGGTATACAATCTACCAGGATCTGGACTACCTGAAATAAATTAAATTATGGCCTGTAAAGTGCACTTTGTTTAATTAAACTATATTTCTAAGCCCACTTACTGCATTTTTTCAGTAACATCCCAATATCCATTTCCAGGTCACTTTACAAGACATTGGCAGTAGTAGACTTGGCATCCTTCAGAACCCCACAGGCCTACACTCATACTGCTAGCATTGTCCATTAAATGTAAATATCCATCCACTGTAAATGGCAAGAAGTTATGTCTTAAAAAATCTACTTTTGGCATGTCTGGTACCCAAGTATCAGGTTTTGAAACAAACATATTCTCCACAGTCCGTAAGTCTCTGTCTTTAATAATCATCTACTGTTGCAGCACTCCAAACACATAAGCACACATGTACACACTAAACCCCCCAGCATTTAAAAAATGACATTGTGCCCACCTGATTTGCCAGTATTGATGATCCACCAAAGCTATGCTTACTGTTGTCCATTCTACCACTGCTTAGAACCCACCAATGACAAAACAGTACTGGGTGCTTTTTTTGTCAGAAAAAAACAATACAACTTTATATGCTACAGTCCCACATAGTCAATCCACTACTGACCCATTAACACTAGGCAGCTGTTTCATTCTTACTCCCTGGAACTGCATTACCTTGGATGGACTACTTGTATTTCCTAAGCAAAAGACACAAACTGGAAGATGAGGCAAAAATCCAGATATTCTTCGAAAAATCCATACAGTTGAGGTATGATTTCATATTCAATACAACACTCTCCCTGTCAGGAAAGCCGCGATTTAATGAAAGTGTACTTTTAATGTACAATATATTTGTGAGCTAACTTGTGTTCAGTAGGTAGACTGATTGTCATTAGCCTCTTTGTGCATGTGCCTCTGTCTCTCTGTCATGCACACATATATATATACACACACGCACACACACACACACACACACACACACACACACACACACACACACACACACACACACACACACACACACACACACATACACACACACACCTTCTACTTTCACGCACACATTCTGTTTTCATGCATGCACTCACTCACTCACTCACTCACTCACTCACTCACTCACTCACTCACTCACTCACTCACTCATTCCATACTTACCTATTAACACAGGTAAGTGCTGTCCCTTTCAAAGGCAATGGCGGCAAATCCATACAAGAGTCCCTCTTCAGTGAGAACACACACACACTGATTCTTCAGTGCAAAATAATGGCGTAAACACACTGACCCTTCTTTGGTGCAAAATAATCAAAACTAGAAAGGTGCTTTGGTGCATGCACACACCAACGTTAGAGTTACAGGTCACAGGAGAGAAAAACACAAAACAAAAAAGTGTTATGGGGCATGCGTACATCAATGTTGCAGTTAGATGTCAAGGGCCGTATGGAAGAGCTCTGAGGCCCTCATGCGGACCGTGGGCCACAGGTTGGACATGTCTGTCCTAGAGGGAACCTGATTTACAAACGGCACACTTAGTGGTCTGTCCACTCATGAATGTTTTTTGCTATTAAGTTACATTTATTAAGCAATGGAGTAGACAGCATAAGCATAGAGATAAAGGAGGCAGACTCTGGCACAAATTGTTCGGGTAGGCAATCTGCCTATCCTGATCATTCTTTAGTGCACACTGGCATTTACAAATAAAATATCTAACTATACCTATATATTTGTTGCAGAATTTTGGTCGAAGTCAAAACTATTGAAATAAAGTACAGTATCAGGGAAAGGTTTTAAATATTGCTCTAATTCATATTAAAGTTGACAGAAGAAGATAGATGTATTTAAGCATGATGCTTATGTGACACACTGCTAAGTAATGTGAGCTGCCAGATGTTTCTGTTTGGACATGATGGATTTACAGAGGGCATACTGATGGATCTGTACAATCAAAATGTACTTGTCTGAGTACAAATAACTCTTTATTGTATCATTGCAAATATATTCCAGTAGACTATGGCACTAAATAAAGATGCAGTCTATTTAGCCATTGCTTATTACAGTTTTACATGATTTGTAATGCTAGCAAAGAAAAAGGCCATACAAGTACTGCAAGGAAAATTACTTTGGTGATTTTCATCTCACTTTATTATTACTGCCCATCTATACAGTCAAGCAAGTCAGTGCCATTATCTGACATATTGTGCCTTTTCGAAGATATATGCATGCTGAACTAAAAGTGAAGTTTATTTTAGGAAACTATATTCTGCCAAACCTTTTTTATAAGTTTTGGGTGTGGAAGACCACATGGGCAAACTAATAATCAAAGTAAATTTTCAGACAAGCTATTTTTTCATTTTAAAATGATTAGTGTATTTTGTGTTTGTTTTCTTAGTGTTATATAACATAGACTAATTAATCATGTAAACAATATATAATGCAATTTATGCCCTTGTAGGCACATAAGTCTATGTAATAACATGGATTTTGTGAGAGGAAATCAAAAAGCATAAGCAGGAAATAAAATTCTACCACAAAGTTTTAAGGATTGTGCATGCTTTAACTAAAATAACCTACTTAGCTGCAAGGAAATTATCTGTTATAATGAGGATAAAACAGTTAAGGTGCAATCAAAGTATGAGGCATTTTTAATAGATATTTGTTCCCTGACAGTGCTGCTGGAGTACATTATTCGGTTATCAAATATGTTTTGTGACTAAGGGAAAAGGAGAGGACTTGGGTATAACAATATCGGTGACACTCTCACCTGTCAAGGTATAACAGTATCGGTGACAGTATCGGTGACACTCTCACCAGTCAAGGTATAACAGTATCGGTGACACTCTCACCTGTCAAGGTATAACAGTATCGGTGACACTCTCACCTGTCAAGGTATAACAGTATCGGTGACAATCTCACCTGTCAAGGTATAACAGTATCGGTGACACTCTCACCTGTCAAGGTATAACAGTATCAGTGACACTCTCACCTGTCAAGGTATAACAGTATCGGTGACACACTCACCTGTCAAGGTTTCCTATATCATGTATGAAAGCCACTGCAGTAATAAGGAATTGTGTAGGAGAAACAGCATTGCAATCCTTGATTCAAAATATTTAACACTGCAATCTAGGTGGAACCTTAAAACATAAATGGAATAATATATCTAGAAATGTGTCAGAATTTTGTTTCAAAACACCAGTGTGGTGTTTTTCGTCATAGCTAACAAGTATAAATAGAAAATTAAGAAACTCAAAAATAATTATGCACATGCTAATGCTTTGCCAGTGCTCATGCAAATGAGCTTGCCAGCAGTGAGCTTCAGTAAGTGATCGTGACAGACTGAAAGTAAGTTTAGTGTCCTGTATTAGTTCTATATGATTTATTGGCTTATTCTATTCCAGATATGAGACTACATTGTAAAGCGCTCTATGTACTTCCATATTTATTTGAGGGTGGCAGTGAAAATGATGTGTAAAACCTTTTGATGTGCAAACATTTGTTTTGCTGATATCTAAAATAAGGTAAGAATCCTCCTCATGGGGTATTAGAAAGGTTTGATTTCAGACACTAAAAATTTCAAGTTATGGGGCAGTGCCATCTCTGATTTTTTTTGTTTTCAGCAGATATTAATATGAGATGGTGCCCCACTATCAAGCTAGGAGACCATATATAGTGTGGCAGAGCGATGTTTCATTTCCACTCTTTTTTTTTTTTTTGGCACCCCTGATGAAGGAAGTGACCATGTCTGTGGCATCCTTTGGGAGCGTGTCAAATACTTAGTTTACAGGCTTTCTGCTTGTTTGCACCCATCTGAATGTAGACAATGAACCACATAACCATCCAGTCTGTATTACTTGTGCACATATCTCTCAACCTTCCATCTCCAAAATGAAGAACACTACACCTCATAATGTGGAACAAATGGGCAAAATATGGAATACATACTAACAGCGTGCTAACAACTTCAACTAGGAAGGTCAAAGGATAGTCAAAATATGCTGGTTTTGCTTATAAAAAAATCTTTAAATGAATTAATATGATTCATTTCTGTTTACCATGGACATCAGTTAAAAAATTCCTAACACTGAATGCATGACAGACCCTTTCGATGTGGAACTTCAAGGAGCATGAACACTCCATATGAGGTGCATTCCTCGTAATGAGGTACAATTGAGAGGTATGTTACAGCTTCCTAGATATCACTATACATTTACTGCTCAAAACCTTGCAATTTGAACACAATGGCCAACTATACAACAGCAAAAGGTACTTTCATGGAATGGATTCTAAAAGCCCTTTATGTAATAAAGCAGTTTACAATTTGCTTTTGCCTGAATTCTGTAAACTATCCTGTAGTATGTTACTAGGCCATAGTGGTGTTTTGTGAAAGCTAACAGCTGCCTAAAGGGCAAGAACAAATTCCAGCATAGTATTCATTATATAACCAGTTTGTAGGACTACACATTTAGAAAATCTACTTATCACTTTTGGATACTACATTGGCCTATATTACCAGGTAATAATGATGTATACTGAAATCAAAGGGATGACTAAAGAGTAGATTAGGCGCTAGCATAACACTTGTAAAGGCACTTTGTCTGGGAAAGGAATTTATAGTTTTCTTTAGGCTGAGTTATAGATACAACATTGCCATATACTACTAACCTGAAATTCAAACAGCCTTGTAATTTATAAAGAATACCAAACATATGAATTGCAAGCAAGTGCCATATGGTAGCCATGACTTTATTCCTATTTCCCTATTTTCAGTTATGTGACTGAAATGATTTAACCAGACAGTGATCCTAGCACTCCAATGAAAATTGGCCTTAACCCAGTTAATAAGACATAAAGATAAATAAAACAAAATAAAAATTAGTGGTCTCTAGAGAACTACAAATTAAAATGACAGAAAGAATAAAATACTCTGAAATGTTGTTTTTACATATAGAGGATGGGTGGACTATACCTTTCCCACATTTATGAATTTAGAGTTTCACTAAATTGTGAACATATATAAAGAAACAATTGGCCTTGGATGTGACTTTAGCTGTGTGAATTTTCGTACCTTCTGACTAACTGATTATCAGCATATTTTTGGATATTCTGATTTGTGCAAACTGATTGCTTTTCTTGTTGATGTTGTACACAGTACACAGAGAAACTGGACAAATGGGAAAGTGTAAAGGAAGACTCTCCAGTCCAGAAGGCCTACCCGTGTTCCTAGTTATCACATCCCCAAAATTATATTTTGATTTCTCTCTTTCTTTCTTTCTTTCTTTCTTTTTTTTAATTCCGCCATGCATTTATGGGTTTGCAGCTGTTTTGTGCTTTCTATGTCTCACTTTCATCGGCTGATAGTGTATTACAACAACCTTCTGCTATTTTATTGAAAAAGTCAGTTACCTTATCAAACAACAATACCCCTTCTTTTGGTTCTTAACTTGTTTTAATTTGTTTTCAGCTTGTTGTACAATTTTCTCTAACAAATATTTAGCATTTCATCTCCACTCATGGCACTGATTTATTTGCAGCTTTGTTAACTGTCAACCATCAACGTTATGTTATAAGACCATCCCCCAGATTCTGCAAGCCTTGCACGGCATGCAGGATTAGTGCAGGAGCACCAGCAGGCAATATGTCTGCTGTGCGATCCAGGAATAGCCTGTAGGGGCGTGCATGAGCACTCCTGCACTAGTCCTGCACGGACTCAGCCCCTATACGCAAATTACCCCATTTGCAGGAGAAATCCATGCAAATGAGGTGAATTTGTGATCCAGGAAGCTGGAAACCAGCTATGCAGGACTAGTGTAATCTGCAGAAATGTACTCCACCAGTAACGGAGTACAGTTCAGCAAATTTTAAAACGGAGCCATGACAGCACCAAATAAAGGGTGGATATCATTTAGAAAGCACGCCAATGGCCAAGTATAAGGCCATTGGCATGGAAAACACGTGAAAAAAATAAAAAATCAACTTTTATTTTTTTAGCCGATCTCGGCTCTTTAAGCAAAGGGTAGTGTTGTGCAAATGGGATCGGGCTAAAAATAAAACAAACATCCTAAAATAAGCATTCTAACCAAAATCACTATTCTGCCATTATAGTCAATGGCAGGCAGAAGACAACATGGCCAGTGAGTAGTGGCTACTAAGGGGAGAGGCTCAGTGTGAGACATGTAACTATGTACTAGCAGGCGATCCTATGCAAATAAGGGAAATGATAGTGAATCCCAGATTTCCCCAGCATGCTAGTCAGCTCCCAACAGTGTAAGAGCAGGAATAGCTTGGTGCAAGCCAAGGAGTTAACTGACATCATGGGGGGGGGGGTGTCAGCCATACTGTAAGTGGATTGGAGCCCTGTGGCTCAGGTTTGCTCCTAGCTTAGCACAGCTAGGCAAGGGGGTGCGTCTGAGTCTGCCTAGCACTCTTTACATTACTTAAGTGGGTGTGCGCACCGAGCACCGGGTTTTAAAGAAAAAAAAAAGTAAATCAGGAAATAGCAGCTCTGTGTTTGCATGGTGCACCCCTGGGCTTAAACAGGAAGGCAATGGGAAGGGAAAACACTAGTAGTAAGTTAATCAAGGAGAACTAGCATAGCTGGCAGGTGAAATGTATCAGAATAAGCCAATTACACAGGCAGCAGACCAGCCCCAGCCCAGAACACTACTATGAACTATGCAAACACCTTCCCCTCTGGTTTTTCCCATACTCTACACCACCGGTGTATATAACTGGGGAACTTTTAACAAACAAAACTACAAAATGATAGGGGCTGCAGCAGGCATCATACAACAACATGTGCAAGAGGCTGAGGGTGGTGAGTATGTGAATGCTGTCGACCAACCCAAAGTGAGGAGACGGAGAAGAGTGTACAGACCCAGGGTAATCTAACAAGGGCTACATGAGCTGGAGATAGTGGAGCACTATAGGGTGGACAGGGACCTCTTACAGAAAATTGTTGAGCTGTGTCAGCTACGCCTGACACACCGGACTGACAGAGGGGATCCCATACCAGTGGATACCAAGGTATGTCTAGGTTTAGGAATACTAGCCACAGGTACCTCCCAAAGCTCAACTGGGGATATCATGGGGATCTCACAGGCATCAGCATCCAGAGTATTCCACCAGTTCCTGGATGCCATGTCAGCACATGCCGGTGAACACATATATTTCCTCAACACCCGTGAGGTGATGGCCCGCAATATAAGTCTCTTTCACCAAATAGCAGAATACCCTGAGGTAGTGGATGCTATAGACTGCATGCACATACACATCAAAGCACCACCCGGTGATCAGGGTAGGGTCAACATCAACCGCAAGGGCCTCCCCTCCATCAACTGCCAGGTTGTTTGCGATGCCCAGAGCATTATAATGAATGTGTGTGCTGCCTGCCCTGGAAGCTATCATGATTCCCACATCTGGCATCTGACACAGCTGTACCAGAGATTTGCCAGTGGGGACATCCCTTATGGTCAACTAGTGGGGGATGCTGGATACACACTGGAGACATGGCTGATGACACCCATCGGAAATGCACACACACCTGAACAAGAACACCATAATGAGGCACACGCACAGACCAGACTTATAATAGAGCCTGTGTTTGGGATGCTCAAGTCACGGTTCTAGTGCCTGGACACATCCGGTGGAGCCTTGCAGTACTCACCAGCTACATGTACTCAAATTGTTATGGTATGTGCCATGCTACACAATATGATCCTGTGGAATCAGCTGCTGCAGGAACAGCATGGGGCAGGGCCACACAGTCCTCTACCAATGCCAAGGCCTGCACAGGCACAGAGTGAATCGGAGGAGGAACAACCTGAGCCTGCCACAGAAGGCAGATGTAGGCGTGCCCAGTATGCCCTGGCCTTGGCAAAGAGGCAATACATAGCACATACACTGACACAGTAGGGACCCAGGGAATGACACCTCTCTATGACTCGCACATGCAGTAAAAGGGATGCCAAACATGACACTACCTGTGTTATGGTATGTGCCATGCTACACAATATGATCCTGTGGAATCAGCTGCAGCAGGAACAGCATGGGGCAGGGCCACACAGTCCTCTACCAATGCCAAGGCCGGCACAGGCACAGAGTGAATCGGAGGAGGTACAACCTGAGCCTGCCACAGAAGGCAGATGTAGGCGTGCCCAGTATGCCCTGGCCTTGGCAAAGAGGCAATACATAGCACATACACTGACACAGTAGGGACCCAGGGAATGACACCTCTTTATGACCTGCACATACAGTAAAAGGGATGCCAAACATGGCACTACCTGTGCTCAATCATGTATACGGAATGTACTATGTGCATCCGACATAAGCAGCCCTCCAGCACCATCCTCAATACTGGCACACCCACAAGGTAAGTCAATCAACCTGCCAATTGCCGAATGGAGTAGAATCTGTCATTACCTGTATGTATGGTATGGATAAAAGCATGCAAGGAAATTGGATGTCTGAATGGTATGGCAGCAGATAGTAGACAGCTGTAGTGGCACCATGACATCTGTAACAAATACTGGAGTCACCATATAGCCAGTACTACACAGGATGACAAAACCCACTGCAGGAAATGTTCCGGGCGACATGTGTGTCCATATGACTCACATATGCCAGTCAGGGAGGTTCACATACCCAACAACAGTCTCAGCCAGCAGGACAGGTGTAGACAAACACAAAAAGAGGCTGTGCTATGGCCTCTGAATGATGCCTATGGTTAACCACCCCCAGGCCTACACAGACAGACTACAGCAGTTCAGGCAGTGGGATGGTAGTTCTGAAGGGTAGGAAGTCAGACAATAATATGTAGGTCTGCCAAAGCTAAGACCTGTAGTACACTGATATGCCTGTAGTCAGCATGATAGGTTAGAACACAGAATGAAATGGAGTACATGATATACCAGTACAGTCATAGCAAATGTGTACAAGTGCCAGGTGTGTCCCCATGCTATGTAGACATGTAGAAATAGTAAGGTTTGCCCCCCATTCATGTGCAGAAATATAGAAACAGTCAGATGTGTCCCCCCAATCGTTTGTAGAACTGTAGTAGCAGTCAAGTGTGCCCCCCCCAATCCTGTGTAGAAATGTAGTAACAGTCAGATGTGCCCCCCCAATCCTGTGTAGAAATGTAAAAACAGTCAGGTGTGTCTCCCTAGAACCCTATGTAGAAGTGTAGTAACAGTGAGGTGTACCCCCCCACTCCCATTTAGACATGTGGAAACAGTCAGGTGTGCCCCTACCCCCAATCCAGTGTAGAAATGTAGTAACAGTCAGGTGTGCCCCCCCACTCCTGCATAGAAATGTAGAAACAGTCAGTGTGTCCCCCCACAATCCTATGTAGAAATGCAGTAACAGTCAGGTGTGCCCCGCCACTACTATGTAGACATGTGAAAACAGTCAGGTGTGCCCCATCCCCCAATCCAGTGTAGAAATGTAGAAACAGTCAGGTGTGCCCCCCCCCACAATCTTGTGTAGAAATGTAGTAAAATGTATGAGCAGGTATAATACAAGTGGAGCAAAGATGCCCAGAGGTTGCCAAGGTAGCAGGATAGGTTGTAGCATTTGCACAATATGCAGATCTATGTGTGTTAGGATGGTGTGTGTTTCATATAGTGTGAGAGTGGTCAGTATGTATGTTTGTATGTTAAGGTAAGACCTGGTAGCCATTGCCCACTACTGCTGATGACAGGGACAATCGCTCACAACTGCGGTGCCAAAGACAATGCTAGCAGTAAGCCATTGTAAATGTATGGTGGTAATATGTGTCACCATCTGAAAGACTGACATGGCATTGCTGTTGGGTTAGATACACAAGCAGTACACAGGGGAACGTACTCAGACATACAGTATATATTGTGTCACTGTGCAATGGAAACACCCTTGGAATTGTACATACAGGTATGCATCACAGTAACTGGTCCTGTAGTAGGGGATACTGGTGATGTCTGCCCAAACACTTGCAGATCACAAAAGAGGTAGGACTGATGTATTTGGAAACAGATGATGTACATGCACATGCAGGCATAACTGGAATGCCCCATACATATCTGTGTGTCAGATGCAAGTAGTGTCCATAGCACACATGCACCCAGCTCACACAAACACCACCCACAGGTACCTTTCTGGTCATATTCCTGCTATGGGGAATGGGTACAGTAAGACCCCACCTGTATATGGCAATAGAGGAAGAATGCAGCATGCAGTGCAGGTGTCCCATGCAGGTGTGTCCCTAGCTGTAGGTAGCACCCTGCCAGAATCTACACCACCTGATCAAGACTGATATAAGGTATTGGCATGAACACCTATCACACCTACCCTGTCACCCCAGGGGAATATACTGTATGGTTGTCTGAGACTGTAGGACTGACAGAATGCAATGGCCTGCCACATCTGGCCTGCAGCAACACCTAAAGCCCCACAGACTTCTGCCAAAGGCCTGTATCTGACACATACTGCCAATGCATGTTATGTCATGGACACCCAAATAACAACATAACACACTCCACATAAGTCATATGCAAGGCCATGTGGACAAACCACAGTAACATGTCCACCATATCCCACTGCATGAACTGTGGACCAATACTAACATACACATGTGATGGGGTGATACCCTTAGGTAAAGTATCAGAGAATGTATGCATAATGTATGAAAGAGGTTAGAATAACGGGGGGGGTGGGAGCATGGGCAGCAAGGAATGTGCAAGGTCCAACAACAAGCTGTGTGTACACACTATCCCTGGCTGTAAACACATAAATGGGTGGCTACACACCTGCCCGTACACCACAATAGGGTTAATGTCCTGACCCATGGCCCCTGCCTCTGGGTAACCTGTGTGAATCTGTACAGCTGTGAGGCATTGCCACAGCAAGATAAGCCCATACTGTCATGTTGATGGGTATACAAGTATGGGCTTTTCTGCCAGCACTGTACCAAGGTGCTGAACTGGATACACAGACCCAGCAGAAAGTGTCTGCAGCTCCCCCTCCAGAATGGCCTAACTTACCATGAATACGTAGGTGTCTGCCCACAATACCGGACACAGCTGCAGTCACCCTTGTCCACCAAGACATCACTGTGAGCAAAAATGTACAACTGACAGTACATGAGGACAGAAAACATCACTGAGTATAACAGTACACATGTCTGAATATCTCTGCTAACAGCAGTACCATGCAACTGAAGCAGCACAGGCACAATCACCTACAGTACACACTATCCTCTGCACAGTCTGTCCCCATATTGACAAATGATTGATGGATAACCTGCAGAAACAGTATGCTACCTGTAGGTGTACAATACAAAGGTCTACATCGCAGTACAAACTACCTGGAATTGAGCCAAACATTCAGTGCAGAAGGGCATACTGGGCATGCTCACACACTTAAACAAATGAAGCCCATGTTTGCAAACAACAGTGGACCAGATATATCTGGCAGTGCAGACACTCCTCAGTATGCACCACTCATGCTTTCCACACACAGTGGATAGGAATACAGGAATATATCCAAGGATAACACATTATAATAAGCCTAAAATAGACATACATTGATGTGTGGAAGAGAGTGACTGTGACAAGGGGCCATACATTATAAGGCCTATCCCACCCAGCACACTGCCAAATGACTACAACCACATGAGGTTCAGATGTCACTCACAGTAGACATTAGCCACTGGTATCTGTCAGCATTATGGACTATGTGGTGCAAGTGCTAGCTGTGCAACATGACTGTACAAGGAAGTAGTCATCTAGCATCTGTATACATGTACCTGTGAAATATAACCCTGCGTGTGCCTGCATGTGGTGTGTCAACCTCTAGGTGAATGGGTTATGGACAATGCACACACATTGCCCTCCCCATAGCCCTACTATGACAAGCCTGCTGAGGTCATCCACTTTGAAATACACCCTTGGGAAAAGTGTTGGATGGTAATCTCTGTGGCGTGTCTTATAACTGCATACTGTTGTACTGTGATAAACTAGTTATGTAGGAGTTCAAATACCAGACATGGCAACTGTGTTTGGCTGTGTGTCTCTGTCTGTGTAGAGAGCAATGTTTTTTAGGCTAGTCACACTCAGTACAATTCAAATGCCCTACTTGGCAAGGCTGCTGATGTCATAAACTGTGAAATACACCTTTCGGAAAGTTGTAGCCCAGTAATCTCTGTGGCGCATCCTATAACTGCGTACTGTTGTAGTGTGATAAACTAGTTAGGTAGGAATTCTAATCCCAGACATGACAACTGTGTGTGTGTGTCTCTCTGTCTGTGTCAAGAGCAATGCTTTTTAGTCTAATCACACTCACTACAATTCAAATACCTTACTTTGGCAAGGCTACTGATGCCATACACTGTGGAATACACCTTTTGGAAAGTTGCAGCCCAGTAATTCTGTGGCACATCCTATAACTGGGTTCTGCTGTAATGTGATAAACTAGTTAGGTAGGAGTTCTAATCCCAGACGTGGCAACTGTGTGTGTGTGTGTGTGTGTGTGTGTGTGTGTGTGTGTGTGTGTGTGTGTGTGTGTGTGTGTGTGTGTGTCTGTATAGAGAGCAGTGCTTTTTAGGCTAGTTACACACACTACAATTCAAATGCCCTACTTTGGCAATCTTGCTTTCATTCACTGTGAAATACACCTTTGGGGAAGGAGTACTTCAGTAATCCTTGTGCCTTGTCCTATAACAGCTTCATGCTGTAGTGTGATATAGGACTCTGGTATGGGTTCTATTCCCACACATGGCAGTTGTGGATGTTTTTGTGTGTGTCTAAGTCTGTGTAGGGAGAAATGCATTTTAGGCTAGTCACACTGACTACAAATCAAATGCCCTACTTTGGCAATCCTGCTGATTCATTCACTGTGAAATACACCTTTGGGGAAAGAGTACCCCAGTAATCGCTGTGGCACATCCTATAACTGCGTAGTGTTGTAGTGTAGTAAACTAGTTAGGTAGGAGTTCTAATCTGAGACATGGCAGGTGTGTGTGTGTGTGTGTGTGTGTGTGTGTGTGTGTGTGTGTGTGTGTGTGTGTGTGTGTGTGTTAGTCATTTGTGTGGAGGTGGAGGTGGATGTGAGTGTGTAACAACTGGACTCAATGTGGAGTGGGTTTTGCATATTTCTTATATGTTGGCCCAGTATACATCACAATGCCCACTGTACAGGGATAACAGATGTGAAATAGCCGTGAGGCTGGGGTGCAAATCCATACGCCTACATGTGACATCAAGGCCAGGTGAACAAAGTTAGCAACCCTTGTATTACCCAGAGAACACTCTCAACCCATGTCTCATACACACACACACACACACACTAGCTTAGGCAACAGGTGCTGTGTTGGTAGTACCCTGCATATTGACCACTGATAGTAACCATGGTGTGATTGCAGTGGGCTACAGAGGGCATGTCACCCTGTCCATCAGTCCAATAGGAACGTACATGCCAACAGTGCACCTTTCCTATGTTCCCCACTGGACACCTGTAACACCTGTGGTGCCATCAAATGTGACCAACAAAGGACATACCATACCTGAAAGACATGTTCTCTATCGACAGATGCTACTGACACCACAGAATACCAGTATCATGCTATCAATGTAGGAGCAAGGTCAACCTGCTGTCCATTAACAGTTTCCACCAAATGAGGCCAGGACTGGCACATCTGATGATAACAGTCTGTGTACACAACATGGGCCAGAGACCCCAGGTAAAATTCCACATGTCACTGCACATGCATGTGGGAGTTGTGCACATCACAGTCACCATCCATGTCATGGACTAAGGAACACATACATGGCAAGCAATGCACGGCAATGGCCACACACACTAGTTACCCAGGTGACTGGATGGTGAATACAGTACCCACCTGTGTGGGCAAATCCAGACACTACACCCCCAACCCTCACTGCAGACCATTGTCATGTGGCCTGATGCCAAGGTATACTCATCACCTAGCCTTGTATAGCTGTCTGGCAAAGTCGACCACTACACACCTGTGAAGCAATGCGCCCATGCATGTAAGTACTGGCATCCTGTGTCTGTGTGTGTGCCTATGACCACATTTACACTCACTACAACCCCCTCTGGCATACTGAAGCATGCTGTCTGATGTCAGACATCTCCACATACCCTTTGCTTATATAACCTCCGTATGACTCCTGTGGTGCTTGTGATACCTGCACAGTACTGTGTTGTGGCAATCTCACTAGTGATGAGTTGTATTCCTGGCCCTGCCAAGTGTGTCAATGTGTGTGCATCCCTGTGAGAGTGTGGCTATGTTGACTCTGGCACCTGTTTATGGGGACAACCATGTGTACTACACCTACCATATAGTTACCATAGCACTGTTGCAGATGTCACTCATCATCACATATCAGTTTGGAGGGCTCCTCAACATGTAACCTATGTGGTGCATCTAATAACTGCATAGACATGGGATAGCACTACATAGTCATCAGGGGTTTGATACCTTGTACTGGTAGATGTGTGACACAAATATGTTAATGTTTTACTCTTCCTCCCCTCCCTAACTTATGCTTGCCTCTGTCTACCTCTCTCACTCCCTCTCTGGTGGATGTGGAGATTTACACCTGCTTTGTATAGGCAGTAGCATGTGTATTTTAAGTGATGCCCAAGATCAGCTGATGGCCTCTGCACGAATTGCAGCCCTCCTCTAGCTGATTACATGTGGAACAGTTGTGTAAACATTCCCATAGCCAATTGCATGGCAACACACTCCCATATCTAGGAACATCATGTTGGTGTTAGGCTTTTTCATACACTGTGAGCAGGAACTCGATCTGTTGTTTGGCAAGCAGCATCACAGATGGATTGGAGATTTACCTCTAACAACATACACTGTGGAAACAGGCCAACACACAGGAGGGAGATGTGCCTGACCTGACTACAGACTATAAGTGCTGCTATACTGCATTTGGAGTAATTTTGGTTTAACAGGGTTTGTGTGGATATGGCTGTCCTGTCAGTTCTATGTTTATGAGTAAACCCCCATTTGTAGGGCCATCTGCAGACTGGGCAGTGTGTGCTGCCTTTTGTTTCATGATTTACCCACAGAGCACCTATCTGTGAACTGCAGAAGGTAGTGTGAGGATTGCAGTCTGTAGGTGATGACAGCCGTGAGAGTTACTGACTTCATGTCACTCATAGGACATATGTTGCAACAAACCCTGTTACAACAGTAAATGTATGAGGTTATCACAGCAACATGTAAATATTGGTCCAGTGTTTGTGCCTCCAGCCACAACACTGTTACCTTTTGTACATATGGCATGCAGTAAGAGGTGCATATGTGTTGTAGACTATATTTAGTGACATCATATCTGATAACAAGCCAGTGAGATATCAGACTGCTACACATGTTATGTATAGCAGGGGTTATATTTGATGGCATAACTTGGACATTCTGTGGTTGTGTGTACAGTACTGAGGTCAGTGTACTTATGCTGGTTGTCGACAGCATGTGTATTGTTAATATGTAGCTTGGCTTGTGTACAGACTGTGGTAGATGTCATTGGACTTGGTCCTGGTCTATCTGATGTTACATACTGCTCCACTGTATGGTACCCTATCGGCTTACATGTTTGTAGGGCCAAACACACACATGTCCCATACCACAGACAGGCACTGGACCACACTGTGTAGTGGGCGATATATGTAGGGTTAGTGTGTGAGTGGCACATATGAGGATGGTGTTGAACAGATAGTCCATATACTATAATATTACGGTAGCTTACCATATGTGGCTGTGGCTGTGTTCACATTGGTTATGGTTATGCACTTTCACACAGGTGTCTGTTACTCTGTGCTGTCACATACCTGAAGAGCCTGCTATATATGCAGGTACATGTGTATTCCCCCATAGGAAATGTTGGCCAGTGATGAGCCAGTATGCCTGTAGCCTGCACAGTGCTTTGTTGCATGCCCAGCAGCTTAGTGTACTTACCCAGGGAGATATCATGTCAAGATACTTGTCAGACGTACTGCTACTGGGCCAACATAACAGTCATGTATGTCAGAGAAAGCAGTGGGATGCAGTACAGATGTATGTGAATAACTAATGGGTAGTATGTGGCCATGGCACCTCTGTACTAGTGGTAATTATGTGTCAGGACAGACAGGGGTGTGTGAATGCATAACCTATAGGGGCAAATGTATACCAGTAGGTACATGTTATAGCCATCTACATGGCTGTTAACATCCACGTTGTCAGGCTTGGTCCACATGTCTTGCACCAAGGGTTCTGGGTATACCTCTGGACTGTACAGAGTGTGTCAGACTGTCCACATATATTGGGCAATATCTCTGCTGTAGTCCAGAGGAGCATTACTGTGCTAGCAGTGGTACTGTACTTTGATGTCCTTAGGATTTCTGTCAGTAGCCAATGGTGCACATGTTAAATGCAGATGTGACCTCCCACACATACCATATCTGTGAAGACATTTCCTATTACAGTAGCAATAGTCTACAAATATACCTGCAATACATACCTGACATCCCCTTGCACTATGAAGTTGGGACTATAGGGGCTGAGGTAGGGTTCCACTCCATGTTCAGGACATATGGTGAGCATATATGTATATATAATTCTCCAGATAGCTGTATAGATATATACACATATAGATATTGACATACATAGATGGATATGTATAGGTACATAGATATACATATAAAAACTCAGATATATACATATACAGAGCAATATATGTCTACACATATACAGATAGAGATACATATGCACATATATGTATGGATATCTACATATATATTGACAGTAGTAGGTATGTCAGAATAGATATGCATGCATATATAGTTAAAGATATCTGTATATATACCAACATAACTAGGCATAGCTGTACACATAGAATGTGCATAGATATATAGCTATATATACATATATCTCTATATAGATATATGTATCTCTCTTTCTCTCTCTCTCTCTCAATATATATATATATATATATATATATATATATAAATATATGTACACACACATATATATATATATATATATATATATATATATATATATATATATATATATATATATATATATATATATATATATATATATATATATATATATATATATATATATATATATATATATATATATATATATATATATATATATATATATATAAATATATATGCACATATGAAGAGATGTACACATGGCCATATATATGTTGCACTCTACAGATGTGTATACAGACATATTTATGGGTATACATGTGTATGTACATGTAGACATATATAGACCTATGATATGTATACAACCATAATTCTGTCATGAGTAAACCTTACAGTTGTGTATACCCTCCCAGATGTATCTCACCATACGTATCTGCTATGTGTACATTATGATAAAACAACATATGTGATGCAAAAGTCATAATAACAAGGACTACACAATTTAGGAACTAAAAGCAATTGTTCAGTACTACACAATATGTGTATTGACAGCTATATTGGTAAAACAACAGCTGTCTTCGCAGTGGTCATGGTGTAGTGGTTAAGTGTTGTGACTTCAGTGTACAGGGTCCTGGGTTCAAGGGCTGCTCATTTTGTTGCTGGGAAGAACAAGGGTTGTCAGATACAGAGTGGTTAAGGCAGTTCTGAGTAGCTTTAAGGGGGTTTGTGCAGGTTTGCGCAAAGCTAAGCGGTGCTAAGCTACAGGTAAATGTACGGGCACTTACACAGTGTAGGCTTTGCTTACCAGTGCGCAAATCAGCTCAGCTGTTATATTGCAGCAATGTTGATACTTGCTAAGCATGGCTTATCCCTGGTAACTAGGTCACACCACCCAGTCTGATAATCTGTAATAAGTATATGTAATGCCATGTACAATACATGCGCCTATGTGCTGTCATTACAGTAGCAAGGGGTGTGAGTGTCATGTGTGAGACACAGACATATATGAGGCCTGTACAGCACTGTTATCCATGTGAATTTGTCACATATAGGTGTAGTAGCCCAGGGTGCATGCTGTCACACTGGTATGTAGTGTATCATGGCAGTACTACTGTTGACAGTGCTAACCTAGGCAAGAGCAGAGTGCTAAATGTAGTACTGACAGCAGGCACACCTGTGGGCATAGTTGGACACTGAGGCCTCCCTGTTGTATCCCTGGTATGTGAGCTGTGTCGCAGTATATACCCCTTACTGAGTAATGAACCGTCATGTGGAATGTAACTGTTGACTACCGTCTGTACAGCACATGTTAGTGAGGGCTTTCGACATGTAGTTATGGTATACATATTGTTGTCAGACATCTATCTGCCATCACACTCATGCTACTGTATAGCTACTTGCCAAGCTGATGACTGTCAGTCCCTGTACAGATGTGAAGATGGCAGGTATCCAGTCTGGGATATGTACAGGCAACCTAAGCTTGATTGTCACTGACATGTCTGCCCAGCTGTGCAAGAATTGGCACATATAGGAGATGTCACCCTGTACGCACCACATGCCATGGGTACTTCCACTACACTACCATAGTCAGCAGAACATGCCTGGGTACAGTGCACCTGGCAGGTGCCAGGATACCACTGTACATGCAACCCCTACACATCTCATCTCTCCTTGGACAATAGCTATGTACACAGCTATGACCACCTGCAGCAATGCACCCCTGTACTGACACATGTGTACATGTGCATGACTCAGTATAGCAGTGTCTGTGTGTTAGTACACCTGTACTTGGGAATTCCAGGAGGGCCTTCACAACCAACCCAACACCCATTGCCATAGTCAGTTGTGGCTGCTGCTGTATGGGACATTATATGTACCCTGTTAAGCTCCCCCCTATACTGGCTACATGTGCCTTGCAGTACCAGCACAACAGTGTTTTACAAATGGGTTGATAGGCATGGGATAACCACTGTGTTCTGGTATGCGTGTGTAGTTGTGCATGTCCATATATCTGCAGGGTACAGCATTCCGAAGCCACACACTCCTATTACAATACCCATTGCCACACAGTAGTACAGATATTGTTGTTGCTGCCGATAGGTGAGGCATGACAATGTAACACCCTACTATGCGTGTGGCATGTGCATTAGATGCATATCCCTGTAGTTACACTGTTGGGGTATACTATGGGTTGTATTGTAGTCATGGCCAATGTGTAATGGTGGGTATGGCACAGTGTCATCATGGGATTCAGGGAGTACAATATCCACTGGGGTATATGGGTGCTGTGTACACTGTCATTACACCAAGGTACACCTGGTATATGTCCCATGTACCACGTTATGATTACCACTGTCACCATCAACTGTACAGGAAACTGATACCACAATCCAGGCCAGTTATGCAAGTGCTGTGTGCAGCCTACCTGTGACACATTAGACACATGGTCAGGTTAGTTAGCAGTGATAGGCCCTGGTATCTCGGACGTGTATCTGGGTATGTGTCTGTTAATGGATATATGACGGTACATCACACTATGTATTGTCCATATACACCCATTACATTCCCCATTAGGATACTGTACATGTCTGAGGATATTCTGCATGTAACATGTAACTTGAGACACACCTTATCCTAAATGTTGTGTGGTGTGTGCAATGTAAGCCACATACTTCAGTATCACTACATAGCTAGGTAGGGGTCTAGTCCCAGTGTTGCCAAGTAACAGTGTGCTTGTATGCGGATGGGTCTACATCAGGTTGCAGGGTATACACACCTCAGTGGGTCAGCTGTCCATGTGGCACAGGCAATAACCATTTTAGTAACCTGTGTCATGTGTTCAATTGTACCGCAGATATGTCACAGCCATGTTGTCCCCAAAGTGCCATACCCCATTGTGGAATATGACTGCGGACCATCCTCATGGTGACACATGTACACCTACAACACAAATGGATAACATTATAGAGACCACAACCAACCAGCGTTACTAACAGCTATAATGCATCATTGATGGACGGCTACACTGCATGTCATTTATACAACACACTTAACTCCTTACAACATGTTACACTGCAGTGCTCTGATACACTGTAATACACTCACTGTGTACATCAGAGCCATATTAGCCTGTCCCTGCATTGGTGGTATGGATGACAGGGATGTGGCACAGGTATCATCATATGCACAGGGTGTGATATTGGTTTGCCAGAGGCCAAGGATGGGCCATACATTTGACACCATGTGTGTGGGTAAAAAGTGTACTGTGGTGAGCTGGGCATGGTGATGTGGTGTGTGTAGGTATGGGGTTGCCCTAGGTGTGTTTGCATAGTGTGTGGGTATGCATGCACACAGTTTTGCCATGTGACTGCCCTACACAGGTGTTTATGGACAGCTGCAGACCATACCTGGCAGAGAGCACAGTCACTGCCTCCGGCCACGGATACATTGACTGTGTCTGCCAGGGGTTACATAGGCATGTCCAGGTACAGGCCTCAATGTGCTAATCTCACCTGAGGTTGGCAAATGTCCGCTGGAACCAGGTCCCTCCTGGGACTGGCCAGGATCACATACTTGTGGACTGCTGTGGAGTGGTGTGGACAAAACCCCCTCCACAGTGACAGGGCTGGTACTGCCACTGCAGGATCCCCTTGGTGTCCTAGCATGTCCACGTTGACTACCAACTGTTAGCATTACTGGCCTATGTCTACGTGGCCGTTGCCACACTCCCACCACATGTTCAAGCATGGACAGACCACGGTCAATAAGGGCCATCATCTCAACAGACCAACAATCCATTAACTCAGTTAATCCACGGATGGCACCCGCCAGTTCATGGGAGTTGTCATTTGCAGATGTGAGAGCAGCCCTCTGCAGCCTCAGGCCCTGTCTGCGGTAGAGTTCTATACATGCCTGCACCATCATGACAGCCTGAAACATGCACCTGCTGGTACCAGCTATGTTGCTTCTGCCAGGGACATGATGTCCAGCGGCCCTATAACGAACACCCTGGGACATCTGCCTATGTGGTGCCCTGCTGGACAACCGGCTATGCCTGCTGTGACCAGACACAGTAGGCATGGTTACCACACTTTCCTGTGCACTGCCACAGAATGCCAGCTGTCCCTCCGCTATGGCCACTGGTGATGGGGTGTGTATAGGCACTGAAACTCTGTGCGGGGTTGGGGTGGCTAAAAGGGGGATGTCAAATGTTGGTGCAGTGTCTGCCCCTGACAGCCCCACCTGTGTCTTAACAGTACTATCATCATCTTCGATGTCTGTATGGACACCAACATCAGATTGCATGCAGGAGGGACCCTGACCTACCTCACCACCTGTGGCGGAAAATAATAAACGCACTTTAAAACCTGTCAGCATTGCCTAACAGTATACACACACACACACCTCCATAATACCTACCTGTCCATGGCTTTACAGACAATCCCATGTATATGTCCATGAGGTACCCCATCCTACATCACACTTGTTAACATACACACATTGATACCACTCATTAACATATCAGTCCTCTAAATGCCTACACAGTCACAACACAATGCCTGTTGTTACTTTACCTGTCTGACCTGTGTGTAATGGTTTTACATGGCCTCACTGCTGTCATTCAGTATGCACCCACTGTATTTCCAGACATCATGAGCATGGCCCCTATATGTGCGGGCTGCTATGTTCTATCCATGATATCATGCACTGGTATGTCATGTGTATATAATGCTCAATACATGCCAGATATGCTGCTCCTTCAGCCTATCATGTGAAAACTGTAATAATTGAACACACTCCCTGGTGATGACTAGTACTTCCTCAATGCATCTGTAGTGCTGCATACATGGGTTCTAGATGACCTCTCTGCTGAATGCGATATTAAGGATGTACCTGGTGTCTACCTTCTCTCTGAATGCCTGTTCCATGCTACAGACCATATTATACTATCAGCTGTCCTGTGATTACACACATGACAGGTATTCCCAGTGTGTAATGTGGCAGTCCATGTACGTGTACTGCATGATCCCAGAAGGAAATACTGCTGTATGAACACCCCACAATCACACATGTGCATACATGGCCAGCCACACAAACACACACACATGCACACATGCATCCTACATGCATCAGTCTCCCTCCACTTCACCAGAGTGACCCTACAGACAAACTGACTACCCACCAGGATGCACACACACATACAGGTGGGGTTGCACAATGAAAGTACACACAGTCCTCCTTTTATCCCTCTGACAACATGCACAACATATGGTACCCGACAGCATGCAGTGCAGCTATAGTCAATCCATGCTGGCAACAGTATACATGTGTGTGATGCATGTGCTGTGTTACTAGGTGAAACCCCTTCCCCTGGATACCACTGCTCCCATGAACATGATATTTCTGTGCACCTTTTCTGCACCCTGCCATGTACTGTGCACCACATATCACAGGTGTATGGCCCACTGCTGAATGTGTACTACTGTGTTGGTTATGTCATCTTTAATGCTCACAGCCCCTATGTCTTCCAGCAACACATGCCTAGCATGATATGTGGACAGATGTAATTTGTTCATTGCCTGATGTCTGATGCACAGCTCTCAACCAATCCAATACTCTTACACTGACAACCATCAGAGCATACTGTTGCTATGGTGGGTGTACACACCTTTATTGATTTGATGCACCCATCCTTGATCTGCCATGGGACCACATCATCACATATCTTAGCAGTACATGAGCCCGATATGTGACATATGTCCTGTACTTTCACATACAGTGTCTATGGATTGTGTTAGGTGTGCGGCTGATGACCGTGATGCATACATACCGTGTGAGCATATGTATGCACACCCTTATCATGATGGTTTAGCGCACCTCTTGTGTGTACTACAGCAGTCACTACTCCTGGCAGGGGTATACCAGCATGGGCCATCTGCATTTGCCAGTGTATGCTCAGTCTGCCCTACACATGTCCCCCTATTCTGCATGATTGCAAGGTCTACTCATGTGCATATCCTATGGTGTTCATACACTGCCGTTACTATTGCTGTAGGGGTAGGATTATGGCTGCCACAGGTCCTAAACCTGACTATGTGCAGATAGTGCCATTCCAAGCATCCTTAGGATCCCTGCTGCAGTGCACTGGTGTGTCATGCTGAGAGCCCCCTCCTTCACCCTTTCAGCAGATGCATGACAAGTAAACCCTACACATATGTGTCACTTTGCAGTGTCCCATACACTGAAAACCACATGTTACAGCCTAGTCCCAGCTGATAATGTGGACTACTGTAATGCCTTATGCCATAGTGTATCTCTGCAGCAGTTGCCATTGTCCTACAGGTATATACACTGGTGTTGTACTGTATATGGGTGTTGTTCTGAACATGTCCCTACTGTAGGCCATGTCTCCCACCAGTATGTTACTCCCTATGGACAAATTCTGCAATGGCAGGATGTCAGTTATCATGCAGGTGTCTGACATACCCTTCCAATACCCCATCATGGCCAACCCTGTGACGCCATGCATTTCACAGCAACAATATGTGCACATGTACAGCATGCATTCAAGGTAGGTGTGTTAGATGTGTGCATGGAATATACCATCGCCATTACATGCCCGGTGTGTTGGCAAGCATCTACATAAACCATACTCACCAGCTACAGGTTGCTCCCTTGGTGGTACCCCGTTGGGTCCTACATAAGAGGGTGAGAGATGCAATGTCAGTGGCCACACCTGTGGCAGTGCTACAAGGTGGGTGCAGTATTACAATACGTCAATGGTACATTTCCACAACACTACCACATCTGGACATCAGTTTATCACTACTATGCAGCAACACAATATATCTTTGACATGTCAGATATGCATTAAATACCTGTACCAATGCAGATGTATACACAACAGTGGTCTACTGATGTGGCCTGTATCCTTACCTGCAAGCTTCTCGGCCGGTGTGTGTGTGCCACCCACCTCCACAAATGTGTCAAGTGGTTGATGGCTGGCTGGACGGGCAGGTGCCATGATGCTGGCCAGGAGCTCCTCCACATGTCGGGGGGGTGGATGGCATGGTCCCCCCCCCGTGGTAAGGTGATCCCCCCAGACTGCAGCAGAACGCTGATGGGCATTGCGAGCCAGGTAAGTGCAATGATGCCAGACCTGCTCATAACTGCGTTTGTGCAGTCCAACATCATTGACCCTGTGGACTAGGTCGTTCCACAGGGCAGCCCGCTCCTGCTGATCATGGGAGGCCTTGCCAAACAGCACATGGTAGTGCTGGATTAAGTATGTGATCAGCACTTTATTTTCAGCTGTTGCATAAGTTGGCAAATGTGCATGGGACATCTTGGCTGAAAGACATGAAGATGGAAACAGGTCTGAGCAACTCCTACAGCAAGGTTACCACGGTTCTTAATACACATCTCTGTCACCCCCCCCCCCCACCATATCAGCTACAACAAACTGTACACACAATTCATTAGGTATGGCTACAGCTTACCTATCAGTGGGATAGATATTGTATTGTACCACCCTTTCTGCTATGTGATTGTAGCCATGTTCCCTGTGTGGACACTATCATTGCTGGCCTGTTACAGACTATTCACCTGCATGCCATTGTCAGGGCCACTATGGTTCCATATATGCATGTGGTATGGGTGCTTTGTGATTGCTGTACATCTGACATTTTGTGATATTGGGAATATCTATGCATGCTGTTGGACATGTTCTGGTATTGTGTAGACTATTACTACCAACATATGCTCTATAACAGTAACATAGTAATATGTATATGTACTATTTTCAAGCAGAACCACCTCTCCTAACCCATCTGCCCATGTTACCTGGCCACATCAGGTCTATATTAGATCACTGAATGCTTAGGTAAGTGAATGGTGATTAATCGACCCCATGTAAGTGAAAGCTTACAAAACCGAACTGTCAGAACAGCAATTTTTTTCCAAGGGAAAAAAATCGTTGTTCTAACAAAAAAAAAAAAAAAAAAGAAAAGAAAAGAAAGCACATTAAAATATGAGATTTAGTGGGGAGCTTCGCCCCTCACACCTCCCAATGACCAACTCCGAGACCACACTACAGTGCCAAAAATGGCAAAGTACCGAAGCGGCCAATCAAATTCTTTCCCAGGGAAATAATTCACTTACATGCCGCTCCGATATTTTGCAGTTTCTCTTTTGTCAGTTCAACCAAGAGCATTCGAAAACATGTGTCTTCGGTCTGCTGACAGGAACCCGCCACATCACATGTGTGTCCCACCCTGGGGCCTCCTTAAGTACTGGTCCTGCAATACCATTTGGTGGAAGCAACCCAGGTGATGTTGCCCCCCCCCCCCGGGGACACACACAGACATGTTCCTGTCCCCCGAGGTCAGATCCTGGGTCTGTTCCATGATGGGCTCCACAGGCACATGTGGGATGTGCTACATCACTCTGAGGCACCCAGTACACATTCACATGACTGACAGGTTCCTCCTGCTTAGCCTCCAGGCTAGGCACCTTCAGGACATGAACTGCTGTTGTGAGTAGCAGTGGGTGGGAGGCTTGTTCCCATTGTGTCCATACTGGGGTCCCATGGGGCATCCACATCACAGACCACACACACCATCCAGGGTGTTCACCCACCCCATGTGTCACATACCACCCCCGTTGACCTTCCTCTATATCCACCAACCCTGACAACCTCCACAACTATACCTGCCAAACATTCCCATATTCCCATTCCATACTTCACAGACAAGGTCAATGTGGTCCCAACAATGGGTTAACATGTGACATACCTATCCATGTTGCACACACTGCCAGCTATAGATATATATCTGTGTGTATTGCTGTGTGTTGTTGCCTCGTACATAGCTTGCATCACTGTGGTAGTAATATAGGGGACATGTATTTACATACATATATGTTTGTGTGTGTGTGTGTGTGTGTGTGTGTGTGTGTGTGTGTGTGTGTGTGTGTGTGTGTGTGTGTTTGTTTATATGTAGACATGTGCATATAGGTATATATCTATATATGTGTAGATATATGTGATGTGTATTTGGGCTCATATATATGTCTACACATGTGTATCTGTACATTTGTGGACATACATGTATATATATATATATATATATATATATATATATATATATATATAAAAATATATATTTTATATATATATATATATATATATATATATATATATATATCTTCATATATTATATATGTGTACATATGTACACATATGCATACCTATATGTGGGGTACATTCAGACATCAGGTCCACAATCTCACAACACCTTCCTGCACAGCTGCACTGCTCTGCTTTGCTACAACACAGACAGGTGCCACATATGGACACAGCCTGACATTAGGGGGGTATATGTAGGACCTGATTGCAAGTAACCCTATTACACACCTATGGCCTTTCCTGCATGCTACATTACAGATTAACCTGAATATCCTGCAAGGGGTGGGCTGTGGGTCCCACGTGTCCATCATAATGGCATTACTTCCACCACCAGCTATTGGCCACGTAATATACATACTTCCCATTACATAACACACACTATGATGGTTTACATCTTGTCAGTCATTGCTGATCTGCAAAGTTGACAGCTATGGCCCACTACCCACAGGGACAGACACTATTGTCCATAGCAGTTGTTCAGTTGAACATCATTACAACACCTGATGGCACATATAAATCATTCCACATCATCTATCCCATTATTATGGACCAGGTACTGCATTCAATTACATGCATATATACTTCACATACCTGTTGTCGGAATGATGTCTGTTTTGGATTGTTTGCTGGATGTTATTATAGTTATTTTTTTCCTTTGGCTTTTGCTTTGCCTTTGCCTTAGGCTTGTTTTTATTTTTCTTTCTCGCTCTCTCTCGGTAAATGGGTTGAGCTGCTTTGAATAGATTGCAGCATGGTTATGTAGGTGATGCACATGATCTGGTGATCAGGTGATGGCCTCTGCACCAATCAGTGTCCTCCACTTGCTAACTGCATGCAGCTTGCTATGTAGTACTTCCAATTACCACTGTCATGGCAACCACCTACTATAAATCCCTACATCATGTGGGCATGCTCCCTTTACCTTTCCTGTGTGATGGACATCCTTCCTGTGTGTGGGCATCAGTGTTACAGACAGCAGGTAGCAATACCTCTTACAGGAGAACCTGCACACTCAGGCCAGCTACATATTTGTAGGAGGTTCCAGAACTACAGACAGAGTGTGAGTAGAGTTGTGGTATGCATTGTATAGTACTGGTGTTATGGGGTTTGTGCTTACATACTAGTTTACCTTGGAATGCAGTCTGTCTGCATAGCTCTCAACTGTGGGCCTATCCTTTTGATGGCCAGAGGTGTGCCTATTATGTTTTGTCTGTCCACCACACAGGTCTTGTGTCAGATATTTCACTGGCAGTCTGTGAGTTGAGTGCTATCAGTACATGGCTACATCTATTTCTGTTTCTAACTTCAAATTCCTGACTAAGGGTATGTTGTGGACTATCCTGTAACACCAGCAACCTGCTTAGTGTATGACAACAGTTTTCCACATATGGGCCTGTGTTTCAGCCTCTGTCCTCCACCTACATACCAGGCTTTGTACATATGACATGCTCTCAGAGGTTGTTCTGTAGTGCGCTGTGAGTATGTCATGCTGCCATTCCTGCCATCAGTCCACTGCTGCTGTGTCCCCCACTCATATGGTGGGGTTTGGCCATATATGTGTGGGTTTCACCTACACAATACATGTGGGCCCTTATGCACTCCAGAGGCCAGTGTATATAACAGTGATATATGGCCCTGTATTATTGACTCTGGGGGGGGTGCACCATAACTAACCTAGGGTGTTACAACATGTGGGGGTATCAGGGGTGAGCTGCCTTAAGGTATATGGATGTACATTACAATACTATCCACCTTGGATAAATGCTGGCCTACTGCCACCTGTCATACAGACTGTTCTGTTTGTCAGTGTGCTTGTGATGGTGTCGGTTATGCCTTGCTATGTAACAGTTACATCCTCTTTGTGTCAACTGAGGTCTTTACAGCCTAGGTATTATCTGCAGAGAGTAGATAGAGGCTGCTGAACTATACATCTGCATTACTTACTGTTGATTGTTTGCTATCCTGTGGCCCAGTCTGTCTTTACTATTGTACTACTTGAAGGCCTTGGCCTGGACAGCAACATTTGTAAACCGTTCCAGACTACTGTATTGATATAACTGTTTCACAGTTGCATTACTCAGTTTATATGTATGCCCGTGTCTAAACAGCTATATGACATGGCATACACAACTGTAACAGTACACAAATAAAGCTTTCCCATTTATGCAAACCTGTTTGTGGTGTTATATCCTTTGATCTCTCTGTGGGTATATGCTACAGGCAGCGATTGTCATTGTATGGGTGGCTCATGCAGTGTCTAGTTGGTAACCTGGTAACTGTAGGTATAGTGGCTGTTCCATATTGTGTGCACCTTCTACATATGTATCTTAGTATACATATCTCTGCGTATGTATATGTAGTTACATATATATGTATATATATATCTATATCTATATATATATATATATATATATATATATATATATATATATATATATATATATATATATATATATATATATATATATATATATATATATATATATATATATATATATATATATATATATATATATATTGCTGTATCTGCATATATGTTTCTGACTCTGTGTATAAGTATCCTAGGGATGTTGATTTCTTCCACATTGTGCATTCCCTGTGGGAGCCAGACTGTACTGCATGATATCTTACTGATACCAGGTTGACATCATACAGTTGGGATGGAATACTGTTAACATCTTGTGCCCATGTCGTGTCAGGTCTTGGGTATGCGATCTGCAGCAGTTGGTAGTGTTTTGCAAGGCAGATGCGTTTGGTTGTGGGAGGGGGGATACTATTCGTACAAGACGTATGTTATTTCGGGCCTGTCAACCACAGTAACAGTGCATGTGGACATATATGTTTATGTTATGTTCCCATTGTCATCAACAGATGTATGTCCATATATAGCTATACACACACACACACACACACACACACACATATATATATATATATATATATATATATATATATATATATGCTTACATTTATTTAACTTGCTGTATATATATATATATATATATATATATATATATATATATATATATGTATGTATGTACACATATAGGTGTAGACATATATATCTATAGATGCATGTATTTGGATGTATATATGTTTATATATATATATATATATATATATATATATATATATATATATATACATATATATATATATATATATATATATATATATATATATATGTGTGTGTATATATTTCTATATTATATCTATATCTACATATATAGATATGGAAAACTAAAAAGCCGCTAAACAAACCAAACTGTCATTTGGGAACAAGGTGGATGCCCCTGATGGTTCAGTTCAACAGAATCAGACTCGGCATAGTGATCAGTTGCCTTCTCGGAACCAACCATCTGATTTAGTACCAGAAGCCGAGGATCAAAATTTTCAGGACAATGCCTCAATCCATCAACCCTCTCTGGGGAGGAGGCAGAGATACAAAACCAGGAGGAGGAATTAGGTTCGCCTTTTTTTCCTACAGTATTCACAGTTGTGAGCCTGTCTCAGATTGTTACCAACACCGGAAAGGACTTCAAGATTTATAATTATTCGGGGTTTGTTTTTACTCCACCATTGGTGGACCTCCTGGCAAAGGGTTTGACATTTGTGCCCAGTAGGAGGGCAGATGTGGCCAATACTTTGATTGATCTTAAGCTTTTCATCAGGAAGCTTAATTTCCAGCTTATACTTAGTGATCAGTCTATGAAGCCGAAGGATTTCCACGTTCCAAGTACATTTAATCCCCCTTTACATCATTCTCTTTGCCTTTTTGAATGATTGTGTGACTTAGACATTCGTCATTTATTGAAATGCAAACAAACTGTTAATTATAACATAAACAAGGAAGAGAAGTGCCTTTTAGAATTGTTGTCCAATTCCTCTGTGAGGGTTATGCAGCCTGACAAGGGGGGAGGACTGGTAGTGATGTAAGAGGTAGACTACATTAAGAGAATGGAAAATATTCTGGCATCTGAAACCTTCAAAGAGGTTTCGAAAAATGAGTTGAATCAGAGTGTGACTAGGGTCTGTACTTATTTTAATGACGTGTTTATTAATGGAGTCATCAATGTGGAAGTTTTTAATTATATTTCTACACCTAACCCCAGGATACCTGTCCGGTTCGGCAATCCGAAGATCCATAAGAATGTGCATGACCCCCTCCCCCATGTGGCAGCTTGTGAGTGCAAGGGGCAGTGTGACTTATGCCGGGGCAAAGGTGGTGGACATGATTTTGAAAAAGTACGTGTCCAGTGAGTCCCACATTACTAAAGACTCCTGGTCATTCCTTGAGAGGGTCAATTGCACTCCTTGTACAGGGGAGAGTAATTTCTTGACAATCGATGTCATCGATTTGTACTCTTCCATTCCCCATTCCATAGCGTTAGAATGGATTGAAGCCATCATGGCCATTAAACAGGCACCTGCTGGGGACATTCTGTTGGTGAGGGAGTTATTGGATATCATTCTGACCTGTAATTTTTTCTCCTTTAACAATCGTTGGTTCCAGCAATTAATAGGGGTCCCTATGGGGTCTCCTTGTGGGGCCAGCGTTGCCAATTTGGTGATGACTTACTGGGAAAGGGAGTTTGTTTTCTCTAATTCTATTATCCGGGAGAAAACCCTGCTTTATACCAGATTTTTGGATGATATTTTTATCATCCTACAGGAGGAGAGGGAAGTGGCTGAGACACTGTTGGATAGTTTTAATGCCTCCATCAGTTTTTTGAAATTTACATTCAATTTTTCTAAGGAGAGGATCTCTTACTTAGACATGGAGTTATTTAAGGATATCCCCCTAGGCCATTTTATCACCAAAATTCATCGTAAAGCAACCTTTTCCAGTAGTTATTTACATTTTGAGAGCAGCCACCCCTTCCACCAGAAGAGGTCGATAGTAAAGGGGCAGTTGGTGAGGGTGGCGAGGATGGTGTCTAAGTTTAGCGACTTCCTTGAAGAATGTGAGTTTATTCACGGGCTTTTTTTGAAAAGGGGATACCCGGACCATCTCATATCAGAATTGGTCAAGGAAGTTTGTGGTAAGAGGAAGAATGGGTTCTATGTACCAATTTTAGGTAATAATGTAGCCCTCCAGAATATCGAGCCATCCCATACGCAAGCCCACATGAATTACCTTTACAGCTTTATTACGACCTTCAATGTTGATGCAGGGGATATTTCCTCCATTATAAAGAAAAATTGGAGTATTTTGCGATTAGACATGCAAGGTAACTCCCAGTTTGAGATCACACCTAAGGTGGTGTTTAGGATGGGGTTGAATCTGAAGAGTATTCTACAGATGAAATCGAACCATACACCGGTTAGGGGGATGTACAAATGTAATATGTGTAAATATTGCAGATTTATCAAAGCAGGGACTTTTTCAGTATTGGGGAGATCAAATACCCCATCAGGGGTAGATTCAACTATGCCAGTCCACATGTGGTATATTTGGCTAGGTGCTCTTCATGCCCAGTGTTTTATATAGGAAAAACTGATAGGAAACTTCAGAAACGCCTTTATGAACACCTTTATGCCATCAAAAAAGAGAAGATGGAGAATGCGCTGGCTAGGCATGTTAAGGAGTTTCCTGGTCATGAATTTACCTTTTCAGTTATTGATCAGGTAGTTCCTTCCAATAGGGGGGGGGTTCAGATATGTTCCTTTTAGAGCAAAAGGAATTAATCTGGCAGTTGAAACTAGAAGCTTACCATTATCCAAGCTTAAATGGAATGTTATCCATTTCTTGTATTTTAAAATTAAGAAGTTTGGTTAGGTAATTTTATTGTTTTTATATTTCTGTAGATTGTATTCATTTTTTTATTTTATTTGTTTCAGGATGGCTTATATAAGCATGGATATTTCTTTTAATTGGTGGTTTAGTAAGGTTGAGTCCTTAGGGAAGGGTTTTGAGCAGGTTTGTGAATGTATTGGCTTAATTGCTAAGTAGTCATGTGGTTTATGTGTTTTTTATTAAGGTGTATGTTGAAATGTGTTTCTATGTTTTTTCTGATGAAGTTGGTGTGGGACACTGACGAAAAGCTTATTGACATTGTTGAGCTTAAATAAATTTCAACTTTTAGCTTACAAGTATTACTGTGTCTGTATTTGGTGCATTTGCTGAGGTTTATCGTCTCACTGGCTTCCCATTTTAGTTTGGTACATATATAGATATGTTATATCTATTTAGATATAAATATATATATATATATATATATATATATATATATATACACACACACACACACACACACACACACACACATATATCTACAAGTTGAAATACATTCCCTGTACTGTTGAATGACTGGGCTGAATGATATGTTTGTGAAAACATCAGGGTTATGTATGTTTGACATGGCTTACTGGCAAATGGCTATGGTGTGTAGGGTCCTGGGTTCGAGCCTTGCAAAGGCTGTTTATTTTGTTGCTGGGCAGAACAAGGGCTGTTGGATACAGACTGATTAAGGCACTTTTAAGCAGTTTTAAGCAGGTTTTCGTGGATTTGCACGGAGGTAAGTAATGCTAACTTCTGGTTACAGTTTCTTATGCTCAGTTAGCTTTTTTAATTGCTTAACCTGTGTAGGCATTGCTTAGCCCAATGCAAACAGGCTTAAACCTGCTTACTGCTGCTTAAAAGTGCTTACTCTTGCTTACCCCTACAATAATTTCTTTAAAAGAAAAGAAAAAAAGGGTTGATAGGAAAGTGGTGAAAAAGGAGCACAAAGAGGGAAAGACAGTAGGGAAAATAGCTAGGGATGTGCAAGAAGGGTGTAGGGTAGGTCCACAGCTGCCCATTTCTTCTACAGTAACAGCTGTGCATATGCACTGACATTGGAGGTAAATTTGGACACTCAAATCCCTGGAAGATAGGTGAGAACAACAATAATAAGTTGTGATGCCAATTAGACTGGATTACATGTGTCCAGTGGACACATGTGCAAAATGCACAGCTATGTATGAGGCAAGATTTTTTTGTGGGAACAGATTGCCCTTTTTTTTCAGGTGAGAGTGGGATGTTGGGGAGGGATAGTAGGTATATTTGGGGAGGTAGGCTGGGTAGGTTAACAGACAAGACAAACAAGATGCATACAGGGGCAGTATATGACATATGTGGGGGTAAACACCTTGATGTGGAGGGGTGCTGTGAAATTGGAAGCCCAAGAGCCCCCTAATAGAAACAGTGGGACTGAGATCCCCACCCATGGGCAGTCACCACTGCACCTTCACAACTCCAAAGGTGGCTGTCCTGGGGGCTGAGTCGTGGATCCAGGCCGACCCTCTAGTTGTGACACATGGCCCATGAGCTGGCATAGCAGATCTCTGACCTCCCTGCGGAGCTTGCTACACACCACGACCCGGACCCGGCGACGGTTGACAGGTTCCTGTCAGCGGCCGCTCCCAGGATGGGGACAAGCCCCATCCCCTGAGGTGGTTACACCCAAAGGTGGTGCAGGATCAACGGACGAGGAGGTCCAGGGTTGGGCCCCAGACATGCTGGTGCCTGATGTCATGGACAGCTGAGGTGGGACAGGTGGGTCCACTGGGACCGGCCTTCCCAAACAAGCTATAGTGTTTAAATTTTATCATCATATGTGGGTTAGTCATAATAAACACGTTCCAGGGTTAGGTATAACAGCATGCATAGATATTCCCATTAACCCAGACACCAGATATGGAACAGTTGCATAGCAAACAAAACACATGCATATATGAGACCACAGTGGTAATAACAACAGCATGCAGGTAGATTGATGACACCATGTCACCGATGTTGGAATGATTCAATATAGCACACGCATGGAAACAAATATTAAGATTTATCAACCAATAGGACATAATCAGAGCATTGGAGTCATTACATACTGGTTGAGGTGGGTATGTGGTTTATTGTTGGAGATATGGTGGGGGGGAGAGAAAGATGTAAATTAACAACTAATATATTCCTGTAGTCCATATTACTTTCCTAGTCAGTGTTGTTATCTGTACCACACTACCCTATAGCCTTAGTTTGGACAGTGATATGGCTGTCATCATCGTTATACATTAACTGGTTTTACCTGCAGTATATACCTCTTACCTGGTATACTTGTGGAGGAAATGTTTGTTAACACTAACTAACTGTTTCTGCACATACTTCGAAATTCCGGGTTGATGTGCACATAGCTGTCCAACTCATTCTGCAGACACTCTGGCCATGTCTTGACCACATGTAGGTGTACCAGGACATATCTAGATTATTGCCCTCTTTAACCTTTAGTGAATTGACACATACATATACATGCTTTCCTACAAGTTATATTATGTAGCACAGTGTGGGTGACAGTCATCAGTGATACTTTATTATTCAGAGAAACTGCAACACTCACTATTCCCTACATTACCAGAGTAAATAATACTAGTACAGGGTATAAAGTGTTTTAGTTCTCAGCAGTGTTCGTATCCGACGTACCTGTGGGAGCAATGTTTGTTAGCACTACCTCAATGCTGCCACACAAAGTTCCAGATTACACATTAGTATTATGCATGCACATCTCACTCTGTTACTGTACACACCCTGGTCACAGCTTGACAACATGGGGGTGTAGATAGGACATACTTGGCTTATTACTCTCCTAACCATTTTGGGAGTTGCTGCAGTGACAGGTTTGTTCTCATAGATGTTTGACAATCACTTGTATTCCCTGTTTTCTGGCTAAACATCTGGGATCATCCCACAGACTTCCCAGAGGGACAGGGTGGCAGGCAGCAGATATGGGCCCATATACTGGACATTCTGGTCTTATCTGTACAGTTGTGGGGTATGATTCTGTATGCAGAATACTTCCACTCTCAGGATTCAGACTATGGCTGTGTCTTCTACAACTTAAAGACTGTCCATCAGAGTTGTGTGTGCTATATAGATATTGCTGTATATCCCCTATCTGCTTTCTGTCTTATAATTCTCCTGTGCTTTTGCATTCTGACCTTGTATTACAACACTCTTATACAGATTTCCTAGAATGTCATATTTTGTAGACAGTGTGGGTGACAGTGATGAGTAATACCTTATTATTCAGAGTAACTGCATCAGTCAAAATGCCATACAATACCACTGTAAGCAGTACCAGTACATGGTATCATTCTTGTATTTCTGGGCACAGTGTTGATATCTGACAGACCTGTGGGAGAAATGTTTGTTAGCACTACCTGAATGTTGCCACACACAGTACCAGATTCCACACTAGTATTATGCACATACGTCTCACTCTGTACTATACACACTCTGGCCACAGATTGACAATATGGGGGTGTAAATAGGACATACATGGCTTCTTAGTCTCATAAGGTTTTGGGGAGTTGCTAGTGTGCCAGCTTTGTTCTCATAGATGTGTGTCAATCAGTTATATTTCCTGTTTGTTGCCTATACATCTGGGATCATCCCACTGATTTCCCAGGGGGACAGGTTGACAGGCAACAGATATGTGACACTTTACTATACATATCTGTACAGTTGTGGGGTATGATTCTGTATGCAGACTACTTCCATTGCCAGGATTTGAACCATGGCTGCGTGTGCTAAAAATACTACAGTTAACATCTCAGTTGCATGTGCTATTTGGGTTTTGTTGTCTACCTTTTCCCTGTTTTCTGTCTATCTGTCTCTCAGTTGTACTAAATGGCCTCTTGGGATTGCACCAGTCATATACAGGCATTCTTACACATACTATTTATTGTGCACGGTGTGGGTAACAGTGCTTAATATGACAGTACTATTACATGGTTGCAAATCGACATTACCATATGATACCAGAGTATACACATGCAGTCCAGCAGTTAGACCTTTATTGTCAGGCTATTACACATTTATTTACATACAAACTGTATGAGACTTTTCCTGCCATATTCTCCGGTGTGTACAGTACTTGCCTGAAACAATACAGGTTTTATACAGGCAATTCATTTAGTAATAATTTTAGATTTATTTCCTAAGACAGTAAATGCATTGGTATTACTGACCTGCCACGCATCGCAACCTCTCCAGGAGACTTCCATGGGCCTCCTGGTTCACGGCCCGCTCAATTGCAACTGTGGAGGACATAAGAGGAATATTTAGCATACCTATCCATGATATACATGAGCTGGCAATTATTACACACATAGCTGGATGATACTTACACACAGCTGTGATAGCTCCTGCCATTCTAGCCTCTTGGATTCACTGCTCCAGGAGGTCACCCTTACACCACTTCAGGTCGGCATAGTGATGCCTGATCTGCTCACTAGTTCGGGGTATGTCAGTGGCACTTGTGAGGTCACTGGAGAGATGGTCCCAGGGTTCCACCTTATATTGGAAACCCTAGTACCGGCTCTGCAGCAGTCTCTCCTCATGGTCTTTGACAAGGAGTCCTGCAGTGACTCTGGACTCCTCGATGTACCAGCGCTGCACCCGAAAGTGCAATCCATCTCCCCTTCCTGATATGGTTCTTGTAAGGGGAAGCTACAACCAGTTATGAGAAGATGTATTCCCACCTGCTGGGTTTAAGTAGGGCCAATTTCCAGCACTTTTCTGTGATTGGCCAGTTTTGAAAAGGCTAAGCTATGGGCAAACCTACTTACCTAAGGTCGGCATTGTTTAAAGGGGTATACCACTGGGCACAATGGGTTAGCTGGCCTACACATTGCTTACACCTCCTCAGCTGGCCTGTGCAATGCTTAGCAGTGCTTGCATTAGACTTTGCATTATATTTTTTTTTAGGCATTGATTTTTTATTCATTACATCTTATATATCTGCCTGGTATCCATGATTAATGTGTATGTACACTGTCTGGGGTCCTTGTATTTTATTGGGGACTTCAACACTCTATTACAACTACACCTCACTTATGGGCTTATTGCTGTACTCCAGTTCACATATTTATGTTATGTAGTGGGTTATAGAACATATGACTGTATACTGATTCCTTTCAAAGGTTCAGTTTGATTTGACTATAGTGAGGACTTGTTTGGTGATACCTCATTCTTCTGTACTGTTGTAATGGCTTTGCCATTAACTGCTGTAACTATAGTGTATAGGGTTCTGGGTTCAAGACCTGCAAGGCTGTTAATTTTGTTGCTGGGCAGAACAAGGGCCATTGCATACAGAGTGATTAAGGCACTTTTGAGCAGTTGTAAGCAGGTTTGCGTGGGTTTGCACAATGGTAAGTAATGCTAACCTCCAGTTAAATATGCTTACAGAGAGTTAGTTTCAAAATTGCTTAACCTGTGTGCGCATTGCTTACCCCATGCAAACAGGCTTAAACATGCTTAGTAGTGCTTAAATATGCTTACTACTGCTTATTGTTGTTTAAATTTGCTTACTAGTGCTTTATTCATTTTGACACTGACACGTCACCTGTGCATTTAATGCAGTACTCCATTTCATAAATATATGTTATTTAGTGGGTTATGCAACAAAACTATTGGTCATAATGTGCTTTGCCATGGAAAATGGAATGTGATGCCGTGGGACTTGAACCGGGAAAGCCTGGTCAAAGGTGAATGCTCTGCCCATACACTATTGCTATGCTGCTTCAGTTACATATATCTTCCTTGTTATCCTCTTCAGCCATTTAAGCTGCATTAACCGTAGCTAAATGATGGGCACACCCGCGTACCTACGGTTAGCTTAAATCGGATTTTAAAATATAAAATAAAAAGGGTTTGTTCATTTAATTGTATTTGCTATTGTTGTTGTACACATGGGGGAATGTTGCTGGCAATATGCGGACACCTATGAGTGGTCTTGCTCATTTCTTAGGCCTTTCTGCTGTTCTCCATTGCGGGGGCGTGTATATTCTGAGACCTCTGCTCTCAGACACATCCTCTGCACTCTTACATGCTCTGTGTAGAATTAGTAGCTCAGGCAGCGTGCCTCATTAATATGCATGGCATGCTGCCGCCCTGCTCCTAAATGGCCACTTCCATGCAGGACTAAGCTCGTCCTGCACAGAAGATTAGTAAATCAGGGGGCATGTGTGGAATACGTTGTCATTTATATCACAGAATGACATGTACAACATACCAAGCTGACTCCTGCAGTCATTGTCCTGCTTAGATACAGAAGAAGGATTATTTACTTTGGTATAGCAAAGTCCCCCCTCAAAAAAAAAAATAAAACAGCAAAAAAATAAAAAATAAAAATAAAAATAAAAATAAGCTTGGCAGAATATTTACAGTAGACTGAGTTAGCCATATACTTGGCAATACAGTGTTAGCAGGATGATGATCCAACACATTTACAGTAAAGCATTATACCTAATTAAAATATTTTACTTACAAGACCTAATCAAATTATTAAAGTGACAAGGAATGAGTGGCATATGAGATGGGACTGTGCACACACAACAATCGCACACAGCAACAGCACATATATATAATGTATAAATGAATGTGTATCATATGGACTGAAAATATTCAACTAAAAAATAACAATGATGCTAAAGTCGTGAAAAAAATCTATAAGATGGCTTTAAAATACTGAAAAGGAAAGCATTTGATAACTGCAATTGTGAAACAGTCTAAATATCTATAAAGATATACATATGCATATATATATATATATATATATATATATATATATATATAGATACATAAATATTTTTTTTTTAAGACAAGGTACTTCATGACTATTGTTGTATGTCCTGTAGTAGGACTACCTACAGGAAGGATTTACCCCTGTAAAGTTAAGAATTTATTTTAAGAAACAATACCTCATATATCTGCATTAAAAATTTGCATCAGTTGAAATCCATGAAAGACTTTTGGAAATCTACTAAATGTTTGACTAGGTCAATAAGACATGGGAAAGCTCCTACAAAAAGAACTAGCTATAAATTACTTGGAGATTAAAAAAGGTTTTTATTGTTAAGTTAGGAACAGTAGTAATCAGTCTAGAAAAAATACTCATATCAGGTATAAAAGCAGTCTTGTTAAGGACCCTGTGCTGATGCCCTATCTCCTGAGTGAGGCCATTGCCACTAACAGTTCTACTATTATGCAAACTAATTATGTCTCTATAAATATCAGTAGAGTTGAAAGCCATCGTATACCAAAAATTCTAATTGATGTGATGATTAAGAATTCATTTTTATTAAGATGTTGTGAATGCTTTTCTTTCTTTCTTTCTTTCTTTCTTTCTTTCTTTCTTTCTTTCTTTCTTTCTTTCTTTCTTTCATTCTGTCTTTCTTTCTTTCTTTCTTTCATTCTTTCTTTCTTTCTTTCTTTCTTTCTTTCTTTCATTCTTTCTTTCTTTCTTTCTTTCTTTCTTTCTTTCTTTCTTTCTTTTGTTCTTTCATTCTTTCTTTCTCTCTCTCTTTCTTTCTTTCTTTCTTTCGTTCTTTCTTTCTTTCATTCTTTCGTTCTTTCTTTCTTTCTCTCTTTCTTTCTTTCTTTTTGCCCATATAATTCATTCCTCGCCAGCTGCTGACCACAATCCTTCCTTCAAGTAGTCTCAGCTCATTCATTTCCTACCACAGGCAGTGTGGCCACACATCCAGGCTGCAGTCTGCTGAAGGACGGTGTCATAAATTCAGACCTCCAATGACCATCAGCCTTCCTTGTATCGCAAGTGAATCACTCATCAACCCCCTGCCACAGACCTCCATTGCTGACAGCCTGAAGACACACAAGAGATTGTTGATCTCACCACCAACCTTGCTTCCTCAAGCACATGAGTACTTTCAAACTGAAAGCTTCTGTCATCATCTTGTTAATTCCAAGTCTACATCTCTGGTCCTGGCCATTTTGGTACCATGCTGACCTTTCCTTGCCTTGTGATCAGCTGACTGGAAGCACCTCTCCCTATTCTAAAAATGGTGAATGAGCATTAACCTTTCACTTCCATTCTTGCCTACCTCCTGTTTGTTTCAGAAACTGAGCCCACTACCACACTACCTGAAGTTGAGTTATCTAGGTCATAGTGATGGTGTTCTCTCTTAATGTTATGGAATAAGTAAATTATGGAAAACTTTATTGATAACACTTGCAACTTTGTTCTAGCATATGCTAAAGAGAGGAGCTGCCCCCTAAGCCATGGAAATCAGTCACATGGGTGCCAGTATTTAATGATGAAGCTGTAAAGAGCCAAGGGGAATACTTATTTGTCAGTTTGTGATGTGTTGTAAGGAAATTATTTGAAAAAAGTGAATTTAAATATTTTCTTCTGAGTTAGAAGTTAAATTAATTCATTACTGTTAAATCATGTACTTCTATGTTCCTACTGTTTGATAACACTGCCATTCATGCAGTTGTAATCATATTCCCTGTGGATGCAGTTTATTTGGAATGTAGGAAAACATTCAATAATATTTTACTTTTTGAGATTATTTCATGGTTACTTTACCATGGAGGTAATTTCTATATAGTCCAATGACTCAATAATGGTTTATCAATCACAATAAATCATTAAAATATGACATAGTCAGTCTTGAGGCCAGTTTTGTTCAATTTGTTTATTATTAAGACCATATAGTGCAGTAATTTTACAGATAATTAAAGGCTGGCTTTACCTTTACATGTATTCATGATCACAAGAATGTACTAGCACAGTAAAACAAACTGGTCAAAAGGGCCAACAAACTCAGTAGTGATTTTAAGACCAGGAAGTTTGTGGTTATTAATTTTAGTAGTGTCAGCCAAATTTAGGGTTGACATAATAGTTAAGGTGTTTACTTTACAGGCATAAAGTACAGATTTTAATTCTCACATTTGGTTGCTGCAGTGTTATTGGCCTGATATGTAATGATCTGTGGACTGATAGCCTAGCTTTTACCTATGAATGCTTCTGTCCTATAGGCAAAGATATTCCTGCAAATTGCTTGAGGCCCTCTAAATCTCAATAAAGTTGAGTACCTTGGTATACCAACAATGGTGACAGATGTTGATTAGTGTATAGTCATGGGCATTTACATTGTAAAAGATATTTTGGTGTTCTGAGAATTGTTATACTCACTATCTTTTCTAAATCAGCTGACGTTATGTTTCTTGTTTGTGTTGCTTTGATAAGACCCCATAGTGAATGCAATGCATAATTCTGCATTTATTCAGAAATGATTATTATATTACCTGTAGATTCAAGGGTCTGTAGATGTGCCACATTTGTGCATATATATGATGGATGCTTTTCTCTATTCAAGTGACATTAAGTCTGTTTGGAGGCTACAGTTAAATAATGATTCCTGAAGCCCTGCTTGGTCGTGTTTCATGCTATCTAGAAGGCAGCCGGGTATACCGTTGGGGCCCACCAATGCAGTGTGTTTGGCCTTAGAGAGAACACTGAGGACCTGTTCTCTAGTGATAGAGGATTTATATTTAATGGATTAACATGTTTGTATAGGATTTCTGTGAATAGGTCTGTGCAAGCAGCAGTCTTCTCATGGTTTGGGGGGCTTGAAGTTATGACAGGTTATCACTTAACAGTAGGAAGTGAACCTCAGAGCAGTTATTGAATGTTTCTGGTTTTGTTGGGGTTCTTTGCTTTATTTTTACTTCAAAGGAGACTGTTTTTGGTCTGACCTTACCAGAGAGGATATTACACTGAGGAGTGTGCAGTGTTCTCCCATATTATTGAGGATTAGTCCAAGTATATTTGTGCCCCTGGTAGAGGTTTTGACAAGGAGTGCAAACATAATGACAGTTTCTGTTTACAAAGTCCATCAATCTCTGCACTTGCATACTTTGTCTTACATGCAGGGCCGGTGTTAGCATTTTGGGGGCCCCCAGCAGATGTCAAGTTGGGGCCCTCCTAGGCACTTCCAGTCTACGTATCACCCTGTCATTGCCACCCTTCCTAAGCAACCTTTTAGTTCATGCTGTAAACTTTTAGGAGTAGTATGCACAGACTGATCCTTTGCTACAATATTCTTAAACTACAAGACCTGTGTAGTACACTGTGTTGGCCCAACTCACAAAGGAACATTTACAGTTATTGGCATTTAGTTGCAGCAATGATATATTGTAGCAACTCTATGTACAGGTCTAAACTTAGGTGAAATAGCACCCTAGGCCTACTGTTTCAGATCCCACCCTATACACACAGCAGCCTCCAGTCTTCCCCTGGCCCCCCTCCCCATCTTGGACTCCCCATACCATGCACATTACTTTTCTCTTCCTTTTCTCACATTTTGCCTACCTTTCAGCTTTTTCAAGAAGCTATAACTTTCTATATGCTCTGAAGCGCATTTTAAAGTTTTTTCTTTTTACATACCTTTTTATCCAATAAAGTCTTGAACAGAAATTATGATTACGTAAAGAAATTGTGTTGCTGTTCAGCTTTAGTTTTCATTGCATCCTTTCAACACACAATTCCTGAGCAAGACAGTACAGTAATAACCATTTAGGAAATAAGAAAAGAATTTCAGTTTTATTTTTTTTCATTCAAGGAAGACATAAGTTGTACTGAAGGCTTAATGTTCAAAGATGACAAAACAGTAGCTCACAATAAACTAACAACCCTTTGTTGTCTGGATACACAGGCTCTATCTGGGAATTGCCTGCCTCCCAGTCCCCCTAGAAAGATGGTTTTTGCATCCCTCTGGTGTTAGACTGGGATGAAGGCAGAGGTTCAAATTACAACAGTCATGTATTTCAAGGGACTGTTGATATACATATACACAGTATGCTTCCTCACTCCTCAATCTAAACTGTCAAAGGCTGTATATGTGTCCTAAATGTGATTGTGAGGAAAGTGAAAAAATAATGATTACAGTAACAAATTCTACTTTGTTGCTCCTACACAAGTTGTAGAAACCTTCTTTGTACACCTCTGAAGTATGTAAGAAAAGTACAATAATCAATGACCAAACTGTCCTCAGCCCTAACGCAAGTTTTAATTACCTCATGTGCACACCTCTAAGATTTGACTGTGAGGAATAACACCACAGCCCCCCCCCCTCCATATAACCTACAGCACCTTTCTGTACACAGTCATCCGAGTGGGGCTGGTATTAGGATGGGTGCAGCTGAGAGCAGAGGCCATTATCAACATTATGCTAACAGAGTCATATCACAGCCCTTTTCAGGTTAAAGAACATAATCATAAAATAAATATATATATTGTCCCCCTCATTTTTCCTCAAACAACAGCATTTGTGGGGCCCCCACACAGTCAAGGATGATTAAGGAAGCCCTTTCTATCCATTTATACAGTCTGGGGAGTAGGGATCCCCAGTGCCTTAGAAGATCTAAGTGTCTGAATGTTCTGGGATATATGTTATGCCTTACTTTTGAAATATAATTTCTTGTTAGTTAAATTTTTTACTGACACTCAGAAGAATAATGTATACATCCTGGCATTATTGTGTGTGTGCACAGATAAAACTCACTGACATTTTTAAACACACAGACACACACACACACATACACACACACACACACACACACACACACACACACACACACACACACACACACACACACACACACACACACACACAAGCATAACCCACAGCAATATTAGTTTTGCACTGATTTCAGCAATACATTGTACAACAGTGGTACCAGCACACCAGATTAGTGACTGCTGTTAAGTAGTCATCAGACAGAAGCAGGGATGGGTAACTTTTATTTACTTTAGTGAGGAATAATGCAAACCTCTCACTGTCCCTAATTTCGCAAACCTTCCCTGATTTTGCACATAATTTTGTTCTGTCCTTTGTAACACATTTGATTTGCTTGTAAATCATTCAGGATAACAAACAGTCAATAAATCCAGACATTAGAGTTTTATACTTAATGTCGATACAAAAGGTATTATTCTATTAACTTTTTCATTGAATCAGAGTTATATTTAAAATGTGCTCCTGATTTTGAGCCTTTATTCTGCTATTATTGGTATTGTGCTGAATTCATCAGTGAAGAAGTTGAGGGTTACAGTATCTGGTATTCTGTAAGTATTTATAAAACTCCCTAAAAGAGAAAAACATCCCTAAAGATCAAAAGTATTAGTTCTTCTTAAAATCAAAAGCATGCATAAACACTGGTCACACTGGGCTACTGATCTCTCTAGAGCTTACCTTGCTCATGTTCATTGTCAGCTTTATCCTAACAGGTTCATATCACAGACCTGTTCAGGTTAAAGAGCATAACCAGGAAATTAATAGTTTTTTCTCCTCATTTTCCCCAACCAGCAGCAGCTTTTGTGGGGGCCCCACACAGTGAAGGATGATTAAGGGGCCCCCTTGCAGCTACAGGAATTGCAAGCACCTAAAGCTGGCTATGTTGTTAGTTTTAGTGTACAGAATGTCCACCAGCAGGGTTTAACTAAGCCATGGAAACTATGCTAGTGGTAAAATATTTCATGGAATTGTGAAGGCTCTTGATTGATAAAACATTGTTACTATAACCAAAGACATTTTTGAATTTTAAAGGAGATATAAATAAGCATTATTACCCACCTGGTTTATTAAGTGTACAAGATTGATGTACTAACTTTTGTTGGTTTGACAGACATGTTACAAAATATCAAGGTAAGATAACTTGCTGTGGTTGGGGGCCCCTCAGGAACAGGGGGCCCCCAGCAACCGCAGGGTTTGCTGGTGCCTAAAGCCGGCTATGCTTACATGATTCCCAGTTAATAGTGGAGTAATTAAAATTGCCCATGAATATAGTTTTTGGTTAGATGGTGTTTCTAGTAAGTATGAATATTATAGGGTTCTTGGGTTGTAGATGGCGACCTATACTTTGCAAAGAAGTTGTAAAGGATTTGGCCTATGATAGTTTAAATGTGGAAAAGCTCAAGTATATACAATACAATTGGCTAAGCTTCTGATGTCATTCAAAGGGGATCCAGTATCTGTCTGCATGTGACAACATGATCGACAAGCCATGATGCTTTGCCAGAGATGGTCTGCATCTGTCACTCCTGGGATTCAGGTTACTGGCTAAAGCTCTTGCCACCCCTATAGTGACTTTTTTAGGCAAGGTTCAAAGGACAAAACCACCACCGTAAAAGATACAAGCATGCAAAATCTGAAGGTAATGCTACTCAATGCTAGATGTCTAAACCTCAAAATGCACTCTCTCGAGGCACTCCTAAAAATGGAGAACATCAATATCTGTGCAGTAACTGAGACCTGGTTCAAGGCTCCAGAGAGCAACCTTGCAATACCAGGCTACAACTTTTACCACACTTTTTGACCACCAAACCAAGACTGAAACACTAAAGGTGGAGGAGTGTCCATATTCACCAAGGATAGTCACACCTCCAGGCTAGTTGCCCAACACAATGCATCTGAAATTCTCCAGGATCAACTAACATTAGGTAAGACTGCAATCCAAATTGTAGCTTGCTATAGATCCCCCACCATGCCCCAAGATTCTCACTACAACTTTCTAAACATACTGGAAAAATAATACACAAACAAACACACTAATACTGGGTGATTTCAAATACCCTGCCCTTAACTGGGAAAACTACTTGGAAACCAACAACTTTTCCCAACGGCTCTTGGAATTCATAAATTCCAACGCCCTGGATCAACTAATCCATTGTCTCAGCAGGGGCTCCAATATCCTAGACCTGGTCATTGCCAACATAGGAGATAGATGCTCCACATCAGTGGTCACCCCCTCATTGGCCAGGTCTGACCACAAGCAAATCACCCTTGACATCCACATCCCACTCCCACTCCCCAGTAAGGAAACCTCCATAAAAAACTTCTGCAAAGCCAACTTCATGCTACTCAATTCTGAAGTGACAAACTTCATGACACCCATGCAGACGGGAGCTGAAAGTACGACTGCTGAATCCTACATTAAGGCACTGTACGAGCACATCCACTTGTGCATGAATCGTGCCATCCAAAATAAAACCAAGACGCTCTCCTCCAAAAAAAAGGAAGCCAATCTAGTGGTCTCCTGCCATAAACAAACTATACAACAGAAGAAAAGAACTGTTGCAGAAAAGAGGAAAATCCCAGGATGCAAAAAACTCCCTTACTAGCCTCAGTAAGAAGCTGACATCCCTCATAAAATCCTCCAAAGCTAGTTACGAAAATAAAATTACCAAAGATTCCAAAGGCAACCACAACGCATTCTATAGTTTTGTCAAGAATCTAAATGGCAATGCTCAGATCTGCTGTGAGCTACAACATAATGGCATTAAATATACTGATCCCAAGGATATTGCCAATATCCTGGAAGATCAATTTAGTGCCAATTTCACCCCCTCTCACCCCATAAAGGGCCCATCTCAATACCAAAAGATTACCAAATTCCAGTAATCACAGCCACACAGGTAGAAACCGCACTCTCCAAAGCTAGGAATACAGCATCCATGTGACCAGATGACATCCCGGGCTGTGTACTACATGAACTGCAAAATGAAATGGCACCTCACCTAAGTGTCATGTTTAATCATAGCACACTGATTGACACACAGCTACAGTAATCCCACTCCACAAGGGGGGGATCCACCTTGGATTCCTGGAACTACCGTCCCATTAGTCTGACGTGCCTGATCTGCAAGGGCATGGAACGCATTATCATGGAACTTATAAACAAAGACACTGGCAACCTTCAAACACTGGACCCCATGCAGCTTGGGTTCGTGAAGGGCCAATCTTGTCTCCTGAACCTGATTGACTTCTTCAAATTAGTCTCCAGAGCTGTGGATGAGGGTAAGGCAATCATCACAGCTTATATGGACCTCGCCAAGGCCTTCAACACCATTCCCCCACTCTGGAATAATAGATAAACTTACTAAGCTGGGCATAAATCCCTACATCACTCGATGGGTTGCCAACTGGCTTACTGACAGAGCCCAGACTGGAAACATAGCTGACTCCAAATCCAGCTCCAGACAAGTGACATGTGGAGTACCTCAGGGTTCAGTCCTGGGACCGCTCTTGTTTGGCATCCACTTCTCTGACGTACAGGCTAACACTAAGGGACTCTGCCTAACAAAGTTCACAGATGACTGCAAACTGGGAGCCATTACTGAATCCCCAAATGATGTGGATATTCTACAAAAGGGCCTTACAGAAACAGCTGCTTGGTGCCAGAGCCATGGGCTCAAGCTTAATGCCAAGAAATGTATAGTTATCCCCTTTGGGAAAAACCATGTGCCCATGAATTACCACATAGGTGGCAGTACACTAAACACCGAAAGTGTGATGAGAGACTTACGGACACAGGTGGACAGTGGTCTCACCTTCGATAACCACATCACCACAACAGTCAGGAAATCCTTCTATGTGGCACATCTCATCACTAAGGGCTTTTCATCCAGAAAAAAGGAGGTTATTGTCCCACTGTACTCATCTTTCATTAGACCCATTATAGAGTACAACACCCCATTTGGTATGTACCTCACAAGACATCTGCAACAGCTGGAAAGGCTGCAGAAATACCTCACTAAAAGAATCACAGGCCTAAAGCAGATGCCCTATGCTGACCATCTTAAAAAAACTCCATCTGTACTCTGTGGCATATCGTCTACTCAGAGGTGATCTCTGCTTAACATACAAGGCCATGTCAAATCCTGAGCTGTTGGACATGCTCCACTTAAAAAAATCCCAATCCCTCAGAGCCACATGCTCCAGGGATCTAAACCTTGTCATCACAATGAACAAAACATGCTAGAGGGATAGGTTCCTGACCCAAAGACTCCCCATACTCTGGATAGACTGCCTATACATGTCAAGCAGAGTGCCTCCTTGGCCCTCTTCAAAAGGAACCTTGACGACTGGATAGGAGATAGGAAATTCACCCCGGGGATCACATCAGTCACCCTGCTAGACAGGGGTCCTGGGAAGTAAATATTGTGGGAAGAAATATCCAGGGAATTGTTATGGCTAGGCTTGTATAGGTCCTAGGGGCGATAGCATAGTACCAACCTATGAACCTATGAACCTATAAGTACGTTGTCCTTTTTTACCTACCTTGAGGTATATTTATTTTTGATATAAGTCAAGATACCTCCACCTTTAGTCCCTGCCTGTTTATTAGCCGGTCTAAATGTGGTGAAGGGATTATAGCCTTGCACATCTAGAGTACTTTCCATGGTTTTAAATCATGTATCAATGACTTCATAGACATCATTATTCTCTAGGGAGAGGAGAGCTTGTAAGGTGTGGAGTTTCTTGTTTAGACTTCTATCAGTAACACCTTTAGATCTTCTTGGTTTTGATGTTAGAAGGATTGTCAGGTTGACATTGACTAAAGAAAGCAGCATGGGGAGCACAATGTTTTAGCCAATATTCAAAAGCCCAGAGGAGAGAGCTGGAGACCAACCCTGGCAAAGTAACATTGTCTGTTCACATTCTCTTTCCATTTTGAAAAATCCGCGGTGGTGGTGCTGTGGTAGTGTTGTCACCTCACAGTAAGACGCTGACCAGTTCGACTCTCAGCTAGAGTGTGTTCTGCATGGAGACATGCATGAATGGGCGTACCTTCGATGAAGGTTGTGCGTTAGGGCTGGCAACTCAGCACGTAAAAATCAACTGCCAATCATTAGCGGATCGGAGTTCCGCTGTGCCGACCCCTAACTGGGAAAAGCCGAAAGACACAAGAACAACAATTGTACCCCTTTACAATGACACCCAAATCTAAGCCAATTATTAAAGATAGTTATCTTCTGTTCATATCAGTACATCATCCCTGGAGAAGGTAGAATGCTGCTTAATGCTAGGCTCATACCAACCTGGGACATGTATTCCGAGAGCTCCATGATGTTTCTCTTCATATAGTCTAGGGAGGTATATTGTAGGTCAGTTACACCCACATGGGCTATAACTGAGTCTTTTTGCAGTCCAGTGACCTGTGTGTTTGTGTGTGTGTGTGTGTGTGTGTGTGTGTGTGTGTGTGTGTGTGTGTGTGTGTGTGTGTGTGTGTGTGATATGACAGATCCTGGCCCCTGATAAGCAACTGATCATGACTCTCTCCTTTCTCAGCCTGGTGAGAGGGACATAAGTGTGTCTTACAATGGCATCTCCAATAACCAACAAGTTGGATTGTGTAATGGCTTAGAATTAGAGACTCCATGAGATGTGTCTGCATTTGTTGATATGGATGTTTTGAAAGAGTGTGTTTATTTATTGCTGCTGTGGGCATTTGTTATGTGTGCTTCATCTAGGAGATCTTTGGGGTTTAGGAAGGTTACATTTAAGTGCCACAACATAGTAGGCCATATGTATCTGGTTCATGCTGTGTGTGATGCATGCAGCGTGTGTATAACTGACAACTCTATTGACATTAGGAGTGCTTTTATGTGAGAGCTTTGCCTGCAGTGACATGTTTACCTGAGAATTAACTGGTTGTCATTTAACATGAGGCAATTTCTAAATTGAATCAGGATGCCTATATCCACCAAGCCAGCAACAAAGATGGTGAGAAAGCTCATATTCATGGCAACAGACACTTTGTTATTGATTACACATTTTTTTTAGAATATATGAGTAAAGTTAGGAGTATCTGGTTTGCAACACTGGGGGTAGTGTTTGTCAGTGTACAAACTAGTTGCCTTGTGCACAACCAGGTGTTTATGAAAGTTTATTGAAAATAAGGAATTAGCTTTATTCATAGGTTCATAGGTTCATAGGATGATACTAGGCTATTGGCTCAGAAGCTCTTATAGCCTAGCTAAGAATTTTACCCATGTTCCCTCAAAGTCAGCACCTGTTTTCCCTGTCCAGCATGGACATAGGTGGGATCCCAGAGGTGTATTTTCTGTTTCCCATCCAGACATCTAGGTTCCTCTTAAAGAAGGCCGGAGAGGTAGTCTACTTGACATGGAGAGGGAGGCTATTCCACATACGGGAGAGTCTCAAAATGCACGCACTCAAGGCCCTTCTCAGTATGGAGAACATCGATGTCTGTGCTGTGACAGAAACCTGGTTCAAGGCTCCTGAGAGCACCCCAGCACTATCAGGTTTTACCTCATATCATGCGTTCTGGCCCCAAAATCCGGACAATACCAAGAAAGGAGGGGGGGTATCCATATTCATCAAGGACACCCACACCTCAAGACTGGTGGCAACGCACGATGCATCGGAGACCATCCAGGTGCAATTAACCATAGGCAAGACTGCTCTGCAAATTGTAGCATGTTACAGGCCACCCTCACAAACTCAGGAAACTCACATGGCCTTCCTGAAAACACTAGAGGGATAAATGTATCACCAAACACCATCATACTAGGTGACTTCAATTACCCTAATATAGACTGGGAACACTACTCAAGCCCAAACACCCTAGCCCAAAAGTTCCTGGAATTCATAAACTCAAATGCCATGGAACAACTAGTCACCATCCCCACAAGAGGAGATAACATACTTGATCTCATCATCACGAACATGGGAGCACAATGTTCAACACCGGAAGTATACCCTCACTGGTGAGATCAGATTACAAACTAATCTCGCTGGAGGTCCTCATCCCACCCCACCTGAAATAAAAAGACCACAGTAAAGAACTTCTCAAAAGCCGACTTCACACTTCTAAAGACTAGTGTGGTCTCCTTTCAGGCCCCCGAGCCGGCGGAAAACAATACTCAAGCCGCTGAATCACTTACAAACGCCTTCTACCAGCACCTGCAGGACTGCATGGATAAGGCAATCCCAAGCAAAACAAAGACTCTTTGTACCAAAGGCAAGCGTCCAATCTGGTGGACCCCAGCCATAAACAAACTCTACAACAAAAGGAGGAAGCTACTACAAGATAGAGCAAAATCCTTAAAAGGTAAGACACCCTTGATCACTATAAGTAAAAAACTAAGAGCTCTCATAAACTCATACAAAGCAAATTTCGAGAGAAAAATAGCTAAAGACTCAAAAGACAATCATAAGGCCTTCTTTAGCTATGTTAGAAACCTGGGAGGAAACTCACAGATATGCTCAGAACTAGTTCAAAATGATGTGAAGATTACTGATCCTACAGACATTGCCAACATACTGGCTGACAGGTTCAGTGCAAACTTCTCCCTCCCCCCAATAGGAGAGATATCTATACCAAATGAGTGCAGCCCCCCAAACATCTCCAGCGCCCAAGTGAGAACTGCTCTCTCCAAAGCAAAAAACACAGCATCCATGGGACCCGATGGTGTCCCCGGCTGTGTGCTCCACGAACTCAATGAGGAATTAAACCCACAGCTAGGACAGCTGTTTAATCAAAGTCTTACCTCTGGATACGCACCCAGGAGTGGCGCACTGCAACTGTGGTCCCACTTCACAAAGGCGGTGCCTCCACAGACCCTGGAAATTACCGCCCACTAGCTTGACAAGCCTTATCTGCAAAGCCATGGAGAGGATCATAATGGACCTCATAAATAAAGACATAGGGAATTTGCAGACTTTGGATCCAACCCAGTTTGGCTTTGTCAAAGGCAGATCATGCCTTTTAAACTTGGTTGACTTTTTGAAACAGTCACCAAAGCCATTGATGAGGGAAAGGCAGTCCATACAGCCTACCTCGATCTGGCTAAGGCCTTCGATACAATACCCCACTCGGGTATCATTGAAAAACTCATCAGCTTAAATGTTAACCCATACATCACAAGATGGGTTGCAAACTGGCTGAGTGACAGAACCCACAGGGTCAGAGTTGCTGGCGCCATGTCAGACTCAAAGCCTGTCACAAGTGGTGTCCCACAGGGCTCAGTCCTGGGCCCACTCTTGTTTGGCATCTACTTTTCCAAGTACAAGCAAACACAGGAGGGTTATGGCTGACAAAGTTTGCAGATGACTGCAAACTGGGCGCCATAGTAGAAAACACATCTGACACAGATATCCTTCAGAAGGGTCTCACAGAAACGGATAACTGGTGCCAGAGCCACGGCCTAAAGTTAAATGCCAAAAAATGCATAGTCATACCCTTCGGGAAAAACAAGGTTACCCCTAGCTACCAAATAGGTGGCAATCCACTGAGCACAGAAGAAGTTATCAGGGACCTGGGGACCCAGGTTGATAGTAGTCTGTCATTCGACACCCATGTAGCTAAAGTAGTTAGGAAGTCCTTCTACATTGCCCACCTTATCATGAAGGGATTCTCATCTAGATCAAGGGAGGTCATAGTCTCCCTTTACTCATCACTCATCAGACCAATGATTGAGTACAATGCCCCATTCGGAATGTATCTGACCCGACACTTGCAGCAGCTGGAGAGGCCACAAAAGTTCCTCACCAAAAGGATAAAGGGTCTCAAAAATCTGTCCTATGCTGCCCGACTGAAAGAACTCCAGCTCTATTCAGTCGCCACGCTTGCTCAGAGGTGACCTTTGCCTAACATACAAGGCCATGTCAAACCCAGATTTGATGAATATGCTTCACCTCAAAAAATCTAGATCCATCAGAGCCACAAGGGCGGGAGACTTAAACCTCGACACGGCTATTAATAGGAAGTGCTGGAGGGATAGATTCATCACCCAAAGACTCCCTATGCTGTGGAACAAAATCCCGGTACATGTGAGGCAGAGCACCTCGCTGGCCTTGTTCAAGAGAAATCTTGACCAATGGATGGGAGATCGCAGATATACCCCAGGAATTACCTCAGTGTCACTGCTCGACAGAGGCACAGCAAAATAATGGGTATAGTTCCCCATACTAAAGGGGTGGCGTAAGCCACAAAACAATGGGCTAGGCTTATAAATGCCCTCGGGCAGATAGCCTAGTATGAACCTATGAACCTATGAACCTAAATCTATCCAGCCAACAAGTTCTATTAATGTTACAGACTAGGTTAAGTCCTTGCATGTGGATTGCGTGAGTGGAGTTTGTCTTATGGGTATACAGCAACTCCATCGAGGCTGGGTCTGAAATGCCCTTGTATGCCAGACACAGGTCACCTCTGAGCAGTCTGTCTGAGACTGAGTAGAGGGACACTACCTTTAGCCTGTCTGTATAGAATAGGTGCTTGAGACCCTGAATTTTCCTGGTCAGAAACCTCTGTGGTCTCACCAACTGCTGCATGTGTTTGGCAAGGTACATACAGAAGGGGCACTGTACTCGATAATGGGTCTGATACGGGAGGGGTACAGGGATGATATGGCCTCCTTGTTCCTGGATGAAATACCTTTATTTATGAGGTGGGACATGTAGAAAGCCTTCTGTACAACAGAGGCAAGGTGGTGATTAAAAGTCAGGTTGCTATCAACCTGGGTGCCCAAGTACCTCACGACTGACTGCATGCTTAGTATGTTATTGTCAATGTGATAATTAGTGGGGATGACATTTTCCCCAAAGGAGATAATGATGCATTTCTTGGCATTCAGTTTGAGGTTATGGTTCAGGCACCAGTCATTAGTTTGGGTAAGGCCCTCTTGGAGGATGTACACATCACTAGAAGAATTTAAGACGGTGCCCAGCTTGCAGTCACTTGCAAACTTGGGCAGCCACAGACCACTAGCTTTGGCTTACTCCTCAGAAATGTATATCCCAAACAGTAGAGGCCCCAATATCAATCATTGGGGTACACCTCTCTTTATAGGTTTACTACTAGAGGTGGCTTCCCCTATTTTGACTGAGTGGGTTCTATCAGTGAGCCAGTTAGCTTCCCATCTGGTAACATACTGATTGATGTCTAGCTGGGAGAGTTTATCTATTATGCCTTAGTGGGGAATAGTGTCAAGAATGATGAATAGTGGGGATTCACCTAATTGGCTACTATCTGGCTACAACTAGTGTTGGTATCACCACAGCTTGGTGCTGCTGGGATATAATGCCTATTTGCTTCTTCTCCCATCAGAAGCAGAACAGTAGCACCAATCCCAAGATTATAAGCAGGCCACAGGCTTTTTGGTGGTCAACAGTCTTGCCCCAGATGATGCAGGTGTCTGTAGGCTTGCTGTAGTCTTTTCCAAGTAGATGCCTTGAATAGAAACCAGATCGATCAGGAATGACCCATACAGACACTAATTGCCCAGTCAGAGACAACCAGGTATCAATGACCTTCTGCTCCTTCTCTCACCAGGAGCAAAAACAGTTGCACACATTCCTATGAGGTACTTGTCAGGGCTTCTTGTGATCAAAAGTCTATAAGAAATATCCCTATACTTCTCTTCTCACCAGGAGCAAAACAGAAGCGCTAATCCCAGGATTGCTCATTTATTCCAGCACTTAATAAGCAGAAATTCCACTTTAAAAGTAGAGCATTAGACTGCAGAATAACTAGACAGATTATGTTTCTGAGAGAAATAATATTATTCATCACTATGTATGAAATATCACCATAAAAACATTGATGTATTCTGATCTATAGAAATCAGTTATAGTTATACCTATTCTATAAATAGACAATCTGATAATTCTAGTCCACTTTAGACTGATAACAGTGCTCTGTATTCCACTTAAAATCTTCAGAAAAATATCAGGGCAAGTAAAGCAACACCTAGATCAGAACAATATAATTAACACAAAGTACAGACATCCCAAAGTGCATAGAACCATCACCACGTCTTGATTACATTTCCACTAATAATGTTTACAGTAATATGGAGCAAGGACCTCTTACTGGAGCATTCATCAAATAGCTATCTAAAGTCATTGACAATGCAAAGAGAACAAACTACTTCAAAGACTTGTGCCCTTCAGTATAGAGGACAAAATGTGAAGCAGTTCCAGTTATTTGTATAAGTCAGTACTCTGGCCATAGCCTAACAAGTAAACACCTCTACCCCAAATGTTCAGATTTCAGATGTCCCAAAGGAGTCAGCAGCAGTCCTATGTTTATGTCACATTTATCAACAATATCATGAAAATCATGACAAACACATTTCTACTTTATGCAGATAACTTAATCAATTGCCCTGTCAGTAAAAGCTATCAAATCAAACAAAATAAATTCACAAGTAACTTAATGGCTTGCTTGAAAAGCTTTGGCCATTAGAGCCGTTTATGAGAATCTCCAAAATAATATTTGTGTTTCTTATACCCCGAAATATAAGCATCAACAGACTTAAGAATCACTTATACTTGTTATTTATGGAGAGGTAAATCAAAGGACGATATGTTAAATGCGTGTGCCTGTGGATAGTCAAAGGATGATATCTTAAGTACATGTGCCAGTAGATAATTAAGGGACTATATCTTAAATACATGACCATGTGGATAGTCAAGGGACGATATCTAAAATACATAAACCTGTGGATAGTTAAGGGATGATATCTTAAATACATGAACCTGTGGATAGTCGAGGGATGATATCTTAAATACATGAACATATGGATAGACCTTACGCTTTTATTCAGTCTATATGTTTGCAAAACATGTACATTCAAAGTACATCTAAAACATTTTTCTCTCTATAGGATCAACTCCCAAAAAATATTGTAATGAGTATTGACATGCCAATTTAATGCATTTTCCTAAATTATTCACTAATTGCAATTACCAAATGAAAAAAAAAAACAGAAACTGCAAATATTGTATACATAGACAAGGTAAGATTCAGAAGGAATTTGACAGTAACAAGACATAGTTTATGTAAACACTGTGTATATTTGGGGTACTTGTAATTCAAAGATAAGCTTTTTGTAGGTAGCTCCTATGCTGTATATATTTGAAATGATACTGTACGTAAATGAATACCAAAGTACAGGTATTCTGATTTTGAAATATTGATTTATGCTGATGAAGTGAAAGGAGCAAGAATAAACTGGCACAGTAAGAGGGAAATATCAGAGCCCATAGAAGAAATGTTTGGAATTGCAGCAAAACTGATTAAGTTTAACCAGTTACATTTAATTTAGGCAGTACAGGGATGTATCCCATAAAGGTAAGCTCTATAGCAGCATTGTCATTGATATCTGTTTATTTCTTATCATTGCCTGACAGACCAGCAGACTGTCAATGTCTTCAAATGGATTCTAAGTCACTGAATACATATGCAGCATGTGCTAGATAAATACAACATCTTGTAAAAACCATATCTTTACTCTAATCTTGGTCCATAAAGTAAGTGTGTCTTTAAATATGGTGCCCATACAACAAAAGATACTCAGTCGATCATCTGCATCAAGTATATTGGGCAAATTCCTTAATATGCTGTTTCAGCATATATAGGATTATATTTGGTTCTTCATGACCCAATGGAGACAGCTACCACCATGTAAGTTTTCTATGAAATGGCCCTTTTCCCCTCAGTATTGGATACCACAGACTGAATTCAGGATGCAGTTAAGCTACCAGATTGTCCCTACAGGTCTAACTACTTCATTGTAAAAGCCACAGTTCTCTGAAATGCCAGGTAGTCTGCAATGAAGATGGCCTCATACAAAAAGTTTTGTTTGGTATGCTGGTAGTGTGGCATGATCCAACTTCCCTTTCCACTTTCAGGGTGGCAATTTTCCAGAAGCTACTGAGCTTCTAAATGTAGAAATAATGGTAACTAACAATGCCTAGGAAAGTATATCCATGGACACAGAGTTTCTATTTTTCCTGGGATATACCAGAAAATTCTAGAACTTTGATTAAATGATTTTTAAAAAAGTGTAATCATTTGTGGAATTTGTCATTTCAGTCTAGAATACTCATTTATAAAAAAATTAATTTTGTCTTATACTCACTAGTTATAAAACTGTTTGTTTTGTTTGTTCATTGCTCTGTACTTAGAATAGTGATTTAATGTTCCTTAAGTATAGCTTCATCATAAACGATTACAAAAACTTGGTGATGCCACCTCTTATTCATATTACTGACAGCCACTCTACCTTTAAGACCCTCTCAAAACCCTCTGAGAATGTTCAAGGTCTCTTCCCACATGACTCACCTCTTTTTCCCCATTTCTCACACTCCTTTACTTTTCTCTTCTCTTCATCATACTGAGCTTCTCTGATTACTACCATCTTTATTTTTCTCATTTACTCCTACTCTTGCTCTACTTTTTTATTCTTATTGTCCCACCCTTCTTACATTCAACAATTAACACCTCTTATCCCCCATCCTACTTTAACTCTGCTAAGATTTCATTTAAAACTGTAATGTCAACCCTGTGATACTTCACATTGTAGCAAATCTAACAGGAATATGCATCAGTGAAGTTTTCTTATTTTAATTGACGTGTGTGTGTGTGTGTGTGTGTGTGTGTGTGTGTGTGTGTGTGTGTAATTTTACCTTTTGATTTTTTTGACTATATTTTCACTGCAATCATGGATTTTTTGTCATGATGTGTAATACCATCATTCTTCAGTAGTATTACATAAATGCAAATGTATTGTCTTCATATTATATTGTTGTTCATGGAGGTTTTCTCCCTGAGACTCCATTGAAAATGAGCTCTTCTTGGCCCAATGGACTATTGCAGTAAACAAACTATAAATAAATTAATTAATTAATGTTTGGTAGTTAGCAGAGAGGACCAAAGCTCTCTGTGCTCTCTAAATGAGCTGCTTCCTGTGCCAAGGGTACAGGGTTCAAATCTTTCCTTCTTCATTTCCTTATTGTGTGACCTTGCACAGGTCGCGTAACAAGACAGTGCTTTGGGGCGACTGGGAATTTGGGTGAGGCTACTTAGTAGTGTCCAGGACTCTGTACTAACTAACTACCTATAATGAAAGGGAATTATACTTTTATAGGAATAATTACAGGTATGTCATTTCATCAAGAAAAAATTACAATTTTTTAGTAATATATATCAGTGTCCATGTACTTCACTCATTTGGCATTATCTATTATCTAGCATACCCACCAAAAATTAGGTTTTACAATATTGCAGAATTGCCCAGGGATGACTTCTGTTTACACGCTGACACTAGCAATGATGACTCTCAACACAATGACAAAAAAAAAAGACAGCTAATGCAGGAGAACAATCAATAATGATCATCTCTCTTCTCCTTTAAATATATTTTTACAGGGGAGCAAGCCTTCTGCACCCTCTGATATGGATGGCAAGCTCTTCACACCTATAAATGTGTATGTCCCAACTCCAAGATAAATGTACCTCAAAGTAAAGGGAATAGTCTGACAAATGGCACGCGCAGACTTAGTATATGTATGGTCAGGTTTTCAAACATTTATTCTCCACATTGCATGACCTCACATTCCAAATATCAATCTTTGAAATGGCTATCCCATATGACCATGCCTGTTGACATCATTATAGCATCTGTATACATTGGCAAGGCACAATAAAAATGTTACCAATGGCCAGACCCATGATGCTATGGAATGTGTATTTGAGCTCTTCAAGAGACACTGTGAGTATAATATGCACCTTGCAGAGTTAGCAAGATGTTTGCTGTGTATGCCAAGGTACACAGCATGATTTTAAGGAAACAAACTTCCCAGACTGTACCCAGAAAGCTGGTCCCACCCCACATGCCAGCAAATAAGCACCTTCCCATGGGATGAGAGTGAGAGCAGGGATTTGGAGGATGACAGAAAAAGGTTTGCACAGGGATAGTGGCAACACCTACTAAAGACCTTTGTACTGCAGCAGAATACATACACACACACACACACACACACACACACACACACACACACACACACACACACACACACACACACACACACACACACAAAAACAGAGCCGCAGAAAGCAAAATGATGCATATAGGACTGTAGTGTCCTGTGAATAAAGTAAACACTGTTATTTGTGATAGCATGTCCGGCTGAGTTTTTGTACATAATTTTAGATTGTCCTGTGTATTGTATGCCAGCATGACTAGCTGTGATATTGTAAATCAGTTCTTACATGCTGATTTATGATCTGTTTGAACAGAATGTTTTAAAGACTTGTGCAATGTCCTTTTACATTTCTAATTGTGCATGTTTGTGAAGAGAGATTCTTAATGCAAACTGTCTTAAATTCAGGTTATTAGCAGATGATGTCATCATAATGTTGACAATGGTTATGTGTTAGAAGCTGAAAGACAGGAAGGAACTTTTAGAAAACAGCTGTTGGTTGAATTTAAAAATAATGAACAGAAAATTAGAACTGGAACAGTTGACAGTTAGGCTAGTCTATAAAAGAGCCTGCTGAAGTTAGTAGTTGTCAGTTACAGTTGATAGATGTCAGTTAATGCTGTCAGTTGAACTGTGCAGGGGATACCTAAAAAGGACTCGCCAAGAACTGTAACCCTGCCTTTGCTCTGTTGTAGTAATTTAGTTTAGATCAGGGACAGAGTTCTTTAGTTAGTTAGGAAATTATAACTAATCAGCCAGAATTCTGAATGTTTGATCTCTATCCTACAGTATTGATTTCATTTTCCTGGTGATTTAGATCTGTTTGTTTATTAGGAATTACTGTTTTATATTTTTAATAATTTTGCTCACTATTAAATATTTTCTATTAACTTGCATTGTGGCTGGACAATCAGTGTTTTTCTTTAGTGATTTGAGAGTGCTTATACTTGCTTTGATGATGCCGGGCTACTCCAAAAGCCTGGCTGCTTAGGTCATTTGCTGCTATTTGTTTTAATATTCAATTGTCATAATTGGACACCTTTTTAGAAGGGCACAAAGACACTGATTGGTGGTAGCATTAAAATATTATTTTGGGGAAGGGACACAGCTGGAAATCAGTGTCAGGCTTTCCCATAAGTGATTGGATGTGTGAGATTTAATTTATTTAAATGTGAGTGCATCAGAGGTCTTAAACTGGGGAACATTGCTCTGAAGTGTGTAATAAGAGTAACACTAGGGGAGAACAGAAGTATGCAGTCCACTGCCAAGCTATAGACCATATTCCTGTTGTGCTCTTAGGGGAAAATTATGAAATATTACTCCTGTTTAAGTGAAAGTCTCACACTGGAGTCAGTAGTGAGGACTGAAGCTCCATAGTTACTGACCCAGGATAGTAGTAGACATCACATTATTTGGTGGCAGTTCAGTAGGATATTATCTGGATGTCACATGTCCATGCAAAATCCAGTGAAGAGTAAGCAGGTTACTGCATGGTCTACTCACAAAGTGCATCAGGGATTATCTCACAGCAACAGAAGCAGAAAAGTCTGTTTTAGGCTAGACATTATTATTTGTACAAATTAGAGGGGACATACCACATAATGGAATATAACTTGCAGACAGCCAAACTCACAGAACTGTTCTGGTTCTTTTCAAAGGAATGCATAGGTAACAATCCAAAATCAAAGTTGGCTGATTCTTACCCTATTTTTAGTCCATCAGATGTAATTTGTATAGTGCTACTAATGGGAAAGGGGTTTTCAGGGGTAATGGGCAGGGCTGGAGTTAAGGCATGAATTGCTCCATTTAAGTGTAATGAGTGACATCTAAAAAGAAAGTTTCTAAATCACTTTTTTAGATAACTCCATAATAAAGGTGCTTCAGTACAGCACACACGTGATATTTGTTGCATCATTTAATATATAACTTGCACTACAATACTGATTTTACCATGTAACCATGCAGCTGTTGTCCATTTATCTACCTATCTATGAATGTTTAGTCATCTGTGTGTAGCATTCAGAGAAAATAATATGTGATACCCATTGTATGTAGTATTTTAATTAACTTTATTGTTCTACTAGACAATGTTGTTGTGTCTTTCAGCTTTTCCCAGTTAGGGGTCACCACAGCGGAACTCCGGTCCACTAATGATTGGCAGTAGATTTTTACATGCCGAGTTGCCGGCCCTGATACACAACCTTCAATGAAGTTACGCCCATTCACACATGTCTCCACATAGAAGACGCTCTAGCTGAGAATCGAACAGGACAACATCTTACCGTGAGGCAACAATGCTACCGCAGCACCACCACTGCAGTGTTCTGTTCTACTAGACAATATGATGTCATTATATGAGTTTAGACTAATAGTTCATTGTTGCAGCTGTCAGACATTGACTGGCTATACGTCTTTAGTCTAGTTTTGTAAGTATGACATTAACTAAGTGATGTATGGCTAATGTTGTTGAGGTGGAGGGAAATCACAACCACTATTGCATATGTTGTCATTGTGGGTGTATGGATTAGTTTGTTGCATTCGTGAAACTGAAAGTGTCATTAGAATGGTTACTGCAGCATTTCTATCATTACACCTCCAAACATGTTCTTACTGCCCAGCTAACCTGTAAGTGGATGGTTCTGTTCCTTAGACATGCACTTTCTCATGTTTCTGTCCACATTGTCTTCATTTATTTGTATATGTGGCATATACCGGCCACATGAGTATCAAGTGCATATTTACGTAAGACTCCACTGAACTTTGGTTCTTATCCCCACAGTTCTTCAGCCTCACTGCTTCACTTAGTTATATTTTGAAGGCAAATGAAAAGCTGCTTCTCTTCTTACATTCTATAGAATATCTAGGCATCTGATTTCTTAATATGCAAAGCTTGTGCTGAAGAGCAGTGCATCTTTCTGAGCCCACAGGTGCTCATTACTGAAAATCAAACACTACTGTCTCACCATCAGAAATACAAACATGATCCCAAGCCATCTTTTAGTCCTATTGTCACTAATGACATTAATACCTCAACGATCAGGCTATTGCAATTTTTAGACCTGTTAATTGTGAATCCCAAAATTATGAAAAATAAATGGCAAGTGTAGGGGAGGGTAAGTCCCCATTCACACAATTTGTTAGGGAGGCTGCACTGCACACATCCACTACAGCCTCCCACATCTCCACTACATAAATGTAATAACCTTCACAGACTGTGAGAATAGTGTACCTCAGACAAGGCAGAATAATATACGCTATTGTGATCACAAAGATAGTGTACATATATATATACTATAATTTCCTATCTAATCTAATCTATCGAACATGTTTTGGGACCAGTGAATCACTCAAAAACTGCAAGTTAGGACAGGAAGAGCAAATTGGTTTATAGTGTGGATTTTTTTCCAAGATGTCAATGCTGTTTTCAGGATTAATTAAAGTCTTTTAAAGTATTTCTTACTAAGTTTTATTTGCATTTGTTCATGTTTTATTGTTGATCTTTCATCAATTCCCAAATATTTATACACTCCCTCTTGCTCAAGTTCTTTTATATCACATTCTTGTCCCAGACTGATGTTTTCCTATTGCTGCAGTTTTCCTGCTTTAAAGGTTGCTTTTGCATATTTATCAAGACCAAATAACATTCTTATATCATCTGACAAGTTTTGACAACTTGCAGTTGTGCTTTCGTTTCCTCGTCTGATGAGCTATACAGTTTTAAATTGTTGACAAAGCGAACTGTTTTCTAGGAGCCAAAATTATAGCCATGGCCTAAGCTGTTTACAGTTTAGCACACAGCTAAATGGGTTAAAGGCAAGGCAGATCAGCAGTGGTGACAGACAGTTACCCTGTAATATCCACCTTTGAATTTTTATCCTGGGATAATAATTTGTCTTTTATCATGGCTTAATAGCAAAGTGGTCTGCAACTGTTTCATGGTCACTGCAATGTAGTCGATCAGTGTAGGGTGTATCTTATACATTTTTAAGCACTCTTTTATCCATGAATGTAGGGTACTATCACATGCTTTTTTGTAGTCAATCCATGCCATACTTAGAGTCTTCCCCTTTTTCCAGTTCTCCACTGTGACTTTATTTAACAACAAATGATTCTTTATTCCATATAACTTTCTTTTATTGCCCTTTGTTCTACTGCCATAATTGAGTTTTCTTCTAAATGACTATAAACACTCTCCACCAAACCGATCTAAATAAAATGGAATCTTGCTACAACAAGATTGCTAAGTTTGCTACTGAAGCCTCATATAGGTTTCACAACTGTCTATCCCCTTAAGCAGCTTAATTGGCGTGAGTTGCCTCATATACTTCTACTCAATCAACTCTCTATAGCACACAAACTGTACCTTCCTGAGAAAACCCCAGCACTTCAGCATCTAATTCAGCCCCACATTCCCTCTAGAGCCTTAAGATCTAGTAACTAGAACCTCATAACTGTCATCCAACATAGAAATGATGCCGGTAAATCCCTCTTTGCCAGCATCATTGCTAAAACCTGGAACACACTACCAAGCCAAATAACTTCTCCAAATCCTTTATTCATTTAAATAAAAATCCTGAAAACCCACTATTTAAGTGACTGGCTATGTTCATGTCACTCATCAGGCTAACCCAAGCTAAGAGAATTTTTCTGTGTATAGCTAAATATAAACAGTTCCCCTGAAAGTTTGTGAACCCGTTGATATTTACTTGAGAAAACTTATATCTGTAAAAATAATACAAATGCTGTTTTAAGTTATTATGTACCACAATGATTGTCTATTATAAGAATTGCTAATCTCTAACATATTGTGTATGTTTGCTATAAGTATGCTCTATTTTTTTTTTCCTCTTCTCTCATTGTATTGTGGAGCTTTTCTCCCTAGGCCTCTGCAGAAAATGGACCTGTGTCCAGTCAGACTTCCCAGTAAACAAATGTAAAATAAATAAATAAATAGTCTGCATGTCGTCAGAAGGCAAATTATTGGCCTATAATTTTTAGGGTAGCTTGCAGCTTCACTCTTAAGTAGGAGCATTGCTTTTCCTGTTGTTAGCCAATATGTTGTCTCTTTGGGGTGCGCATATAAATAGTTCTTACTAATTGCTAAATCTTCATGTAAAGATGTTAATACTTTTAGCCAAAAGTTAGGTACTGCATCTGGGCCTAGAGTTTTCCAATTAAAGGCTTTTATTAACTTTGTTTCAATCTGAGTGGCTGTTACTTCATCCCATTTCATAACCTGTACCTTTAAACTTCTTATTTTTTCTTTATTTCTTCTATCAATTTAGCATCGTTGTTCTGTTCCACAGGAGCTTCATAGATACTTCTCCAAAATGTGCTTCATAGATACTTCTCCAAAATGTATCTATTTCTTCTTTTTGGTTGGTCTTTCAATTTCTTTTGCCTTGTTTCCCAATTCTCTATAAAACTTTTTTGCATCATCAATAAATTGCTTATTTTGTACTTTTCTTTTATATATTTTTACGTATCTTCTAAGTTTTCCTGCCTGTGCAGAGATTTTTAGTTTGTTGTTTGCGATAGTGCACGATAGATCCTGATCTGTTCTAAAACTGTGCATTGCTTTCATCATGTCTATCTTTCTTAGTATTTTTGTTGATCTGTTCCCTCTTCTATATTCCTCTAACAGTGACACTTCTTGTTTTAATAGGTTCATAAGTAGGTACTAGGCTATTGGCCCTAGGGCCAATATAAATAAGCCTAGCCAAAAAGGTACCATGGCTTTCGCCATCCAATAAAATTATTTTCCTGTGCCACTATTGAGCAGAACTACAGAAGTGATCCCCGGGGAGAATTTCCTATTTCCCATCCAATTATCAAGATTTTTCTTGAAGAGTGCTAATGAGGAGCTTTGTTTGATATAGATAGGTAGATTGTTCCATAGTATGAAGAGAATCTCTGGGACAGGAATCTATCCCTCCAGCATGTTCTGTTTATTGTTGTGACCAGGTTTAGGACCCTAGAGCATGTAGCTCGGAGGGATTGGGATTTCTTTAAGTGGAGCATGTCCGACAGCTCTGAGTTTGACATAGCTTTGTATGTTCTCTCGTAATGTCCCTGTACTAAACCCTTGTACTCTCCAGGGTTTACATGTAGTGACCAAATTTGCTCTGTTTTCAGATAGACCATAATGGCTGTGTAATTTATTATTCAAACATATGATTGACTAATGTCTGTATCAATGCATGCTTGTTCCAATGTAACCAGATGACCGACTAATATGTTTTGCCCATTGTAATTCTTTCAATGTATCTCATGTTTTGCCCTTTGTAAGTCTATGTATTCTTATTCCTCTATAAGTGTATTTTTCTAAATGTAATTTTCTATACATCCTATGGAGCTTTTCTCTCCAGGCCTCCGCTGAAAATGGACATGTATCCAGTCGGACTATCCTGGTCAATAAATGTAAAATAAATAAAAAAATAAATAAATGTTAGGCAGAGATCGCCTCTGAGTAGGCGATATGCGATGGAGTAAAGCTGGAGTTTTCTGAGACGGTCTGCGCAGGGCATCTGTTTGAGGCTGGTAATCATCTTTGTGAGGTATTTCTGCAGCCTTTCCAGTTGTTGTAGATGTCTTGTGATGTATATACCAAAAGGGGCATTGTACTCTATAATGGGTATAATGAGTGATGAGTAGAGGGGAACAATGACCTCTTTTTTCCTGGATGAGAAACCTTTTGTGATGAGGTGTGCCACATAGAAGGATTTCCTGACTACTGTGGCAATGTGATTATCAAAGGAGAGACTACTGTCCACCTGTGTCCCAAGGTCTCTTATCACACTTTCGGTGTTAAGTAGACTACCACCTATGTGGTAGTTCATGGGTACAGAGTTTTTATCAAAGGTGATGACAATGCACTTTTTGGCATTGAGCTTGAGGCCATGGCTTTGACATCAGGCATCTGTCTCAGTGATGCCTTTTGTAGGATGTCCACGTCATTAGAAGTTTAGATTATGGCTCCTAGTTTGCAGTCATCTGTGAACTTTGTTAGCCAAAGACCTTCTGTGTTAGCCTGTACTGCAGATAAGTAGATACCAAACAGGAGAGGACCCAGGAATGAACCCTGTGGTACTCTACTTGTCACTGGTCTGAAGTCGGATTTGGAGTCTGCTACTTTCACAGTGTGGGTTCTGTCAGTGAACCAGTTGGCAACCCATCTTGTGACATAGGGATTTATACCTAGTTGGTGGCTCCCCCTTTGTGGAGAGGGATAACTATCATTGTGCACCATTCAGTGGGCACAAAGCCTGAGGTGAGGCTATTATTGAACATGGCACTTAGGTGGGGTGCCAGTTCATTCTGTAGTTTGTGTGGGACACAGCCTGGGATGTTGTTGGGTCCCATGGACGCTACGTTCTTGGCTTTGGAGAATGTGGTTTTTACCTGTGCAGCCGTGATTACAGGAACTTTGCATTCTTCCGGTATAGAGATGGGTCCTTTAGGGGTGAGAGGGGTGGGGGGGGTAAAGTTAGCACTGACCCTATCTGCCAGGATGTTGACAATATCAGTTGGTTCAGTATATTTAGTGCCATTGTGCTGTAACTCAGAGCAGATCTGATTGTTGCCATTGAAATGCTTGACATAGCTATAGAATGCTTTGTGATTGTCTTTAGAGTCAGTGGCGATTTTGTTTTTGTAACTAGCTTTGGAGGATTTTATGAGGGATATCAGCTTCTAACTGAGGCTGACCAGGGACTTCCTCTAATCATGGCATTTTACTCATTTTTGCAACAGTTTCTTTCTTCTTTTGTAGACTTTGTTTATGGCAGGGGACCACCAAATCGGCTTCATTTTTTTTGGAGAATAGCATCTGGGTTCTGTTATGGATAGCACGATCCATGTACTCGTGTAAGTGCTTATAAAGTGTATTTTTGTAGGATTCAGCAGTCGTACCTCTATTGTCCATCTGCATAGGTGTCGAGAAACTTGACACTTCTGTCTTAAGAAGTGTGATGTTGGCTTTGGAGACATTTTTTTACTGTAGTTTCCCCTAGTGGGGGGTGGGGGCAGCATGTGGATGTCTAGGGTGATTAGCTTGTGGTTGGATCTGACTGACAATGAAATGACCTTTGGTGTGGAACACTGGTCACCCATGTTGATAATGGCCAGGTCTAGGATACTGCTGCCACTTGTGGGGTTGTGGATAATTTGATCCAAGGCATTGGAATTTATGAATTCCAGAAAAAGTTGAGCAAAAGAGTTGGAACATGAGTAGTTTTCCCAGTTAATGGTGGGGCAGTTGAAATCGCCCATTATTAGGTTATTGGGTGTACCCTAATATTTTCCAGTGTATCAAGAAATGAGGAGTGGGAATCCTGAGGAGTGGGAATCCTGTGGCATGGTGGGGGATCTGTAGCAAGCTACAATTTGGATTGCGGTCTTGCCCAGAGTTAGTTGCATTTGGATAATCTTGGATGCATTATGCTGAGCAACTAGCCTGGAGGTGTGGATATCCTTAATGAATATGGACACACCTCCACCTTTAGTGTTTCTGTCCAGGTTAGGTAGCCAAAAGGTGTGGTATGAATTATAGCCTGATAATGCAGGGGTGCTCTCTGGAGCCTTGAACCAGGCTTCTGACACTGCACAGATGTCGATGTTCTCCATTTTAAGGAGTGTATTGAGTGAGTGCATTTTGAGGTATGCTTTATAGCTTTCTCTATTTGATATTTCCATGATAGTATTCAGTTTCTCCCCTTCCTTTCCCTTAATATCCTGTGTTCTTGTGGTAGAACTTTATCAGTTATTAATTTAGCTGCACAGTAATATATCCTGTTTATTTCTGTTGTATTGCTTGGATCACTGTGGACAGCCCTAATTACTGTGTTCATTTGTTTTATCAGACTTCTGACTTTTTGGATTTATTGACCTTCTGCAGTCTATTTCTTTCATTGATCTTAATATGTCTATCTATGTCTATTAAATCAAGCAACTCTTCTCTTAACTCATTTTCTTCTCAACCGAGGGCACATTTTTTGCTTTCCATTTCCTGTTAGCATTCTATAGAAAGTTCTATAGCATCTTCCTGTGTCACATTCTCTTCATTTTCATCCTGTGTCATCTGTTGTTCTGTCATATGGGAACTCACTGGCCTATTACTCCTCAACATTGACTGTATCAGAGTTTCCACAGATTCATGTTCCTTTCCTTGCTGTCCAGCTTCAACTGAATGTTTATATTGGCTTCCTGTGGAAGGCTCCAAAATATCTTCATATGGCGTCTGACTAATTGCTTCCTGTTCCACTGTTTTCCCCATAATTTGCATATCCATTGCTCTATCCTGTTGTGGTGCACTCGGAATTAGATTTTCAGGTCTATATTATCACATTGAAAACTCAGATCAACAAACACCTGTTCATCTACCAATAAACAGAGAAATGTAATTTCCAGGAATGACTAATACAGCAATTTTTTTCCTATGGGAAAAATCACTTGATCATCATCATGGATTTGCCCTTTTCCCCACTACAGTGCGATCTTGGAGTTAGTATATTTATTTGAGGTGGCAGCCCCCACATTGGGGGTGTGTGGGGACATAGCCCTTCTCCCCAATTTGTTAGGTTTGTAATGCTGTGTCATTTCTGCTTGGCCAGGTGATTTTTTTCCCCTAGGAAAAAAAATTCATTGTAGTGGCTATTCACAGAAATGACATTTTTCTGTATATTTGTCAGTGAACAGGTGTTCACTGACCTGAGCGTTCAATATCGTAATATAGACCCAGATTTTCTACACTGAATCGTTCACTTTGCAGGTACTTCATAACCTCAGTTTCTATTTCTTTAATGTCTCCATTACTAATCTCCTTTTCTACTTTTCCTCTTTGTCTTCTTATTTTTGTATTGTAGTTTTCCATGTCTGGATTCCTTTACCTGTATTTCTCTTCAAATATCTTTGGTGCTGTTCTTTTTGTTTTTGTATTGGTTAATTTTGCTTTCTAATTTGCATAAATATTGCACCATATTAAATCTCTTTTTCTTTCCCATGTCCATATTTCTTCTTCAGATGTCTCAAGATCTTCCTGCTTCTTTTTACTTTGGGGACTCACTCTATCATGCTGTGATGTAACCTGTGTTAGACCTACACCAAATCCTTCCCTTCACGGGGACTCCATAACTTCAACTTCTATTGTTTTTTTTAACTTCTACTTTACTAATCTTGTTTTCTCCCTCTTTGTGATATTATTGCTTAGTTGTGAAATTTTCCATATCTGGATGCCTTTGCCTGTATTTTTTTAATAACTTTGGGACTGCCTTCTTTATTTTGATTAATCTGGCTTTCTCCTTTGCATAAATATTGCACCATATCAAATCTCTCTTTCCAATGTCCATATTTCTTTTTTACACTTTTCAAAAATTTCTAGTTTGTTGTTTATATTTTCACACTTCCTCAGATGCTTCTTTTTCCAAGCAAATCTATATACTGTTTTTCACAAATCTGTTTTATTAATGAATACAAATTTTTATTTGAAACTTTTGACAGTTTTTGTTGTGGAAGTGTTTTTCTTTTCTCTAATTTCTCTCTTAATTGTTTTGTATCTGTTGTGTCTGAAAATTCTGGGCTTTTTGCATAATAGTAACAATACATAATGTCTTCCTTAGCCTAAGTAGTCCACTTTATCGTCTTTATGGCTCTTCTTTGGCCTAAATATTTGTGGACTACTACTTCCTTCTACAACAGGGGGGCATCACCCCCCCTGGGCGTGGCTTGGCTCCATTGTAGGAATGTTTCCTTATTTTGAGGATTCTACACTGTCATCTTTTCCAGTCCTGACACCAGTGTGCCTACCAGGATTAGACACTTTTTTATCCTGGGTTTTGTGCACCCAGCTATCTTTTTTATTTTTTAACCTACTTCTGTCCATGATATATGCTTTATAAATGCAGTCTTTATATCAGTGTCCTCTTGGTGAGATTTTGTGAAAACAGGGTCCACCTAGTGAAGGACCAAGTCCCCTTGCTTGCTGATTTATCATCTCTCGATTCGGACCCCTGTACTGAATGAAAGGTGAGATGAAATTGTACTGGTCCACATGGCTTCCTATATTCTATTTTTCAGACAATAGAGGAATACAATGTTATAAAGACTTGAGGGTCTGTAAAAAAACTGGTATTTGTAACCATATCAAAACCTTTGGAAAAGTCCAGGAGGAGTGCTTTTATAAATCTAGTTATGTAACACTCTTTGTGGATATATTCAGTGATATCCAGAAGAGTATTTGGTAAGTCACCACGCAGTATGTTAGAACTCTAGTAGAAGCATAGAGGATAAACTCCTGCATAAACTAGTTATGTATACATTTTCTAAGATTTTATAGAGGAGGGATAACTAAGTGCAGATCTGATAGTTAAGAAGAATATGATACACCCCAGTGCAGAGGACTAATTAGTGATTTTTTTATTTTGGCAATATACTTTCCTTGATAGTCATATTTATAAGAATTTTGACAGGGTATGTTTTATATATATATATATATATACATATATATATATATATATCTATATATATATATGTATATATATATATCTATATATATATATATATATATATATATATATATATATATATATATATATATATATATATATATACACACACACACACACACACACACACACACACATATATATATATATATATATATATATATATATATATATATATATATATATATATATATATATGTATATACACACACATACATAAGGATTTGCATTCACCTGAGGGAATCTATTCTGCCATCTTCTCTTAACCAGATCTTTTTCTTCTTGCTAAGAAATTTCTTCCCTGTTTATTCAGTGTCATCATTAATTAACATGAGATTTGCCTCAGCTTCTGGTAGGAAGAGTTTTCTGTAGCACTGAGTGAAGGTGCACTTATGCTGTTAGTCAACCATGTTTCTCTGTGGAGCACTTTACTCACCTGATCTTCTCCTGCTAGTCACTGTAATATAATTTCACTAATTCCACAACATTTTGAGGTGATGACAAATGAACAAATATGCACAGTGTACTGAAAATAAAAACACACCTGCTTACATCATATCAAACAAATATGTGGAATTCATTGAAATCCCAGGCCGCATCAAACTCTGACTATAAGGTCATTTCTATTTTTCCACAGTACCGTCCTACAGTTTCATCTCCACCAGATGGTTCTGTAGATGCATGTGTTCAGGCCTTTAGTTGACAGCATTGCCCATGATATAGCCTTAGTAGTGAAATAATTTCTTTAAAACAATTTGATTTAAAAGTTGATGGATATATTGTACTTCTCTTCTTTTCCAATTTAATTTATTATGGCTCATTCTATGATAATTTATTACATTATCTGTTTACAGATAATCTGGTTCATAAAGGGTATTTGATTAAAAAGGGTAGGAGCCCACTAATAACAATTAATTCAAAGCTTACACTGTAAACATGTGGCCAGTTTCCTACTTTTCTGCATAATTTCAGCAATTTTCCAGATTGCCTTCATTTACCTGGTTCTTATAAACAATCCATATATATCATCAGTTATTAATTTTGCAGATGTTGTCCCATGTTTAGGTTTAGTTTGAAAAAATGTTCAGGAATGTCTTTGCAGAAAAGCTGTCAGTACAATTGCCTAACTATATTGTTTGCTAGGTAGAAATCAATTTTTCAGCTCAGCAACTACTTCAGTCAGAGCAGCCTTCTCTTCTTTTATTTGCATTTAGCATGCAAAGCTTTTATTTGTTTTCTGTAAGGAATCATTGAAATGCATTAGTGTTAAACGACTGCAGCAAATGAAAGCATGCCTGGAAATTTGAGCAAAACTGCATAATTTTTATCTGTATTTTTTATGGCTCAGAAATACCATAGAATCTTCAAGAGACATTAGGATAATAAAACCTTCTGACTGCATACATAAATTTTAAAGAAATTTCTGATCAATTTGAGATTACATAACATGCCACCATTTGCTTTTGTGAACATGACTTAAACATTTTAATTCATTACATAACATCATCAGCTGTCTTAAGCAATGGATTTATTCCAGACTTGTCAATGTCACCAAAAGAGTCATTGCAGATAACATACTGAATATGTCATTTTTAATAATCCCTTTTTCTGCTTAGCTGAGTTCTTTGTAAGTAGCTTATGCAAATATCAGGTACATATAATGCTGTTATTATGCATTTGTATTGTGTACATTATTTAAGGAATAATGGACCCTATTGACAATCACTTTATAATTTAGCTGAACTTATACTGTTCATTTGGGGATGCAAACTGCAAAAGTGCTATTGATGAATCTGCTGCTTTTTCTGAATGTTATTGCTTATAGTCAGGAATCAATAATGACATTTTAAGGTATTTAATCACTAATGGCCTTGTCTGCAGTTGCATATACTCAAACACTGACAAAATGGTATATGTTAAGTTGCAAATAATAAGTGGAGCACTTTCACCAATTATCATATTAGCTTTTTTTTTCTTTTTCTTACTAGATGTAGAGTGCTTTTTTTCTTCAGAGACATCTATTATGAACTAAATTATGGGTGCCTTGGTTGCAATAGCAATATGTGATAGCTAGCACAGTATACAGCAAATGAAAATGGCTGCTTAATGCTATGGAAATGAGATTTCCAATGCAGATTAAGGACAGTGTTTTTGCAAATCTTGACATCAGACAGGGATTCAGAAATGTACCAAACAAGTGTACTTTGCACAGCATAGATCTATTAAAAAAAAGATTCATAGAGTACAGGACTTGACAATGTTTGTGGTACCAGAAGGAAAATATAGGTTCATAGGTAACTACTAGGCTAATAGCACAAGAGCCTTTATAAGTCTAGCCAATAATACCCAGGATATGACAGCATTATATCTTATTTCCCCCAGATATCAGACAGGGTAGTATCAGTGTAGTGGGTCTTTGGGCAGTGCAGCCATGAGTCATTTTACAGACAGCCTCGGTCCATAATGGACATGTGCAGTACCCCAGGAATGAATTTACAGTTCCATATCCATTTATCCAAATTCTTTTTGAAGAGAATGAGGGGTGGGATTTGTTTTATGAAGATGAAAAGTTTATTCCATAGATGATATAGCCATTTTGATATGAATCTGTCTCTCCAACAAGTTCTGTTAGAGTCACAAATAAGGTTGTAATCTATGGAATGTGTAACCCTCATATAATTCTTCTTGAGAATGTATAACATTTTCATTGATGCTGAATCAGAGAATGCCTTGCAGGCCAGGCATAAGTCACCTCTCAATAAACAATATGAGATGGAGTAAAGGGATAGGACTTTTAGTTGGTCTGCATAAGACATGTGTTTTACGCTTTGTATTTTTTAGTGCGAAACCTCTTGAGCTACTAGAGTTAGTGTAAGTGCCTGGTTAGGTATATACAGAAGTGTGCATTGTACTTGATTATGGGCCTGATGAGGGCCAGGTACAATGGCACCATGGCTTCCTTTGATCTTGATATCATGCCTTTAGTTATAAATTGAGCCACACAGGTGCATTTCCTCACTACTGTAGCTACCTGGTGGCCAAAGTTTAAGTTGCTGTCTATCTTTGTTCCTAGGGCCCTCACCACTGCATCAACTTTCAGGGGTGTGCTATCAATATTATAATTTACAGGGATATCTGATTTACTGAAGGGTATGATTACACATTTTTTTGTATTTAGTCTGAGACCATGGTTTTGGCACCAGTCACTTGTAGGATGTCAGTATCATTTGGAGTTTCGGTGATTGCACCCATCTTACAGTCATCATCAAACTTGGTGAGCCAGAGGCCTCAACACTGGCCTTCATTTCCTAGAAGAATATACTAAACGGGAGAGGTCCAGACACTGAGCTCTGTGGGAAACTGCTAGTAACAGGTTTGTAGTCGACGGTGGATTCACCTATTCAGACATGTGTCCTGTCATAGAGCCAGTTTGCTGTCCATCTGTCTATGTAGGGGTTTATGCCTAACTCAGTAAGTTTATCTCTGATCCCTGAGTGGGGAATTGTGTTGAAATCTTTGGCCAGGTATAGATAAGTGGTGTGTACCATTTTACCCTCATTCATGGCTTTGGTGACTTTCTTGAAGAAGTCCACCAGATTAAGCAGGCAAGACCTCCCTTTGACTTAGCCAAACTGGGCCTAGTCCAGTGTTTGGAGAGCCCCTATGTTTATACTGATCAGGTCCATGATAATTCTCTCCATGGTCTTGCAGATAAGACTGGTCAGGATTATGGGTCAGTAGTTCCCTGGTTCAGTTGATGGGCCCTCCTTATGCAGAGCGATGACTGTTACAGTCCTCCATTTCTCTGGGACAAAGCCTGTCTGGAGGCTGTGGTTAAACAATGTTTCTAGTGGCCCTGATAGATTCTGTTTTAAGCTATTTAAGAAGCATCTTGGAATGTTGTTGGGACCCATGGAGGCTATGTTTTTGGCTTTAGTGAGTGCAATAAGGACCTGTTCCCTCATAATGATGAGTACAGGAATATGTGCAGGTATTTCTTTGGGTATGGTGGGAGGTGATGGGGGGGGGGTGTTTGAACTGAACTTGTTGTCCAGCAGGTTTGCCACAGTCTGAGACTGGTTGTAAGCGTTGCCAGTCATGATTAACTCGGCACATTGCTGAGTGTTTTCCTGAGGTTATGAACATAATTTTAAAAAGCCTTATGGTTATCTTTCACCTGGGAGGCTATCTTTGCCGTATATTTTGTTTTAGCAGATTTCACCAACTCTCTCATTAGTTTGTTTAGACAGGTGAGTTTCTTTTTGCATTGTTTTGTCTGTTCCTTCTTTTGTTTTGGAGAGGATTGTTTTTTCCTTTTCTTGAATAGCCTATTTATGATAGCGGTACACCAAGGTGATTTATTTTTGCCAGTAATCATAGGTTTGACTCAGACAGGTACTGCTTCCTCTATGAAGCTATGGATGTGGTTGTACAGCTCAGAGTAGGCTTCAGTGTCATTCAAGTTCAGAGTGGCTTGGAAGATTAATAAGCTGTCACTTAGTTTGAGGTAATTGACCTTAGCAAACTTCTGAAGAGGTTTGGAGTTTGATGGGGTTTCTAGGTTAGTATTAATACTAAAGGAGGTCATTTTGTGGTCAGATCTTACCAGGGAGGAGTAAATGCATGGTAGGGAGCAGCATCCTCCCATGTTCGTGAGTACCAGGTCTAGAATATTTATACCTCTAGTTGGGAGTTAACTGGTTGTTCCTGGGTGTTTGCATTGACAAAGTCTAAAAACATCTGAGCAAGTGAAATATGAGTTATGTAAGTCTCCCAGTTTATATAGGGGTAGTTGAAGTCACCCATAAGTATGGTATTAGGCTTAATGTTAAGAGATTCCAGTAGGTTTAAGTAGGAGGTGTGGTTTTCCAGACTCATGTTAGTGGACCTGTAGTTAGCAAGGATATAATAGATGATCGCACCTATGGTTAGTTGGGCATGAAGCAGCTAAAGGAGTCATATTGTTAGACAAGTCTAGCAGTGTACTTGTCCTTTATGAACACTGAGACACCTCCTCCCTTTGTTGTATTCTGAGCTGAGGGTGATTGAAATTTATGAAAGGCATTGTAGCCTTTGGGGTGCTTTCTATGGTTCTAAACCATGTTTCTATGACTGCACATATGTGTTTGTTATCCAAGGTGAGGAATGCCTCCAAGTAGTGCATTTTTGTTTATTTAAACTCCTAACATTGAATAGCATTGCCTTTTGGTAGTCCTAAGTGATTTGTGTTGCATTGGAGTGTTTAACAACTTGGCACTGCCTAAAAATGACACTATGGGACTATATAAAGTTTTTTTTCCAGTATCTGGAAGCCAAGAGGTGAAAATGCAAACTATCTCTGGCAAAGTATCATAGTTTCTCAATCATGTCTCCCCAGGCAGACAGATATTGGATCCCCTTGATATGACTCCAAAAACTATGCCAGTTGTTGAAGTCAATCATTTTTTGCCGGTACTGTGGCATCATCATTGGTAAAGGCAGGATGCATGTCAAGGCTAGAATCATACCCACCAGGGACACATATTCAGAGATCTCCATCATGTCTCTCTTCATATAGTCCAGTGAGGTACATCTTAGGTTATTTATGCTCACATGGACTATGGCCATGTCATACTGGTACTTTAAGGACCTAAGTGACTGTGTGATCTGGTGGATCCTGGATGCAGACAGACAGCTCACTGTAATCTTTTCCTTGTTTAGTTTGGTAAGGTGGACATCAGTATGCCTTACAATGGAATCCCCAATAACTAGAATATTTGGCTGTGTGGTGTGTTGCCCTATGGGCCTGGGAGCAGGGCCACTATGATTTTCAGAGTTATGTGTTGTCTGAGGTGATGCTTTTTTTTTGAGTGTGTGTCTACCCACTCTGGGATACTTTTAGGAGATCTTGGAGGTTTGGTAGATTACGAGTGAATACCTCCGCATATGTAGGTCAATGTGTTTTTTGGGTGTAACACTGCCAACCTGGTTTGCATTTTTCTGTGTGTATGTGAGAACTTTGCCTCCAATGGCATTGTGCATCTGCATCTCTTAAATACTGTGTTTGTATGTACTAAAATAAAATGGTTATCAGTGAACATGAGGCAGTTACTACACTGCTTCAGGATGCCCATATCCACCAGGCCAGAAACAGAGATGACAGGGAAGCACCTATCCATTATACCAGATCTTTAGTATATGGGAAGGAGTAAGGAAGAGTCATTTAAAGATCTATGTGAGAGTGGTTAGTAGTACACTATTAAATGACCTGCAGTGGTGATGCACTCTGTGGAAACTGACAGCTTTTTGAGCAGCTATGAACAGTGGGATACTATGGATACTTCCTATAGAGGATTTTAAATTGAAGAGGTTTGCTTAATATACTAGGCATGGATATTGTGCAAATGTGAGGCTATATTATGTCAGTGTCCACTCTCTGAGCAAATGTCCACAATGTTGCATGCCTCAGTTTTTTGGAATACTGCAGATAGTAGCATCAGTATTTAACCTACCTGCAACTAACCAAGCAGTATATTGTGGATCATTTAAATTCAGATAGTGAGGCTGTATATATGACCTTGTCAAACTGTATCCACAAGCTTATAAATGGTGTTGCACAGACTGACCATTCCACAAGATACTAATTTATATGTAGATTTAACCATCTGAGCTAAATGAATCTCTTATTGACCTATGGGGACACGCTAATATTGTTATGTTGCAGGCACCAACGTTACCCATCTAGTACCAGTTCCTCAACATTATAGCACAGAATGTAGAAGAACATATGTGGTTCCAAATGACTGCAGAAGAAAGACACACCACTCTTTAGGCATTTTACAACTTTACCTATTTTTCTGATATCCTGGCAGGCATTCATTGTACAACTATTTCCATCAAGGCCCTACCTGGTCCACAGAGTGTCAGATACAGCAACAGGGTGGACTTTCATGCCCTCAATTGCCAGGAGTTCTGTAATGCCCAAGATACCATCTGTATTGTTCCTGTGACCACCCAGAAGACAGTTGCAATGATTCTCACTGATGTTCGACATATAGCAATGGTTCTGATGTTCATCCTAAAGCAATGGTCCATAAAGCAGCACTTCCCAATGAGTCATCTGTCTGGTACATGCACGTGTATGTGTGTGTGTGTTTCTTCTATTGCAGCATAGTAGATAACATCTGGAAATTATTGTGTGCAGATATATATATAACTATAATATCTATCTATCTATCTATATATATATATATATATATATATATATATATATATATATATATATATAATTTATAGATATAGATATAAATAGGTAAATATAGGTAGCAGTCCACATATAGTTGTGAAACTTTTTTATGTTGTAGGTATGTAGGATATGCAGCCACCATGGTGCAGTGGTTAGCATTGTTGCCTCACAGCAAGAAGTTCTCCATTTTGATTCTTGGCTGGGGTGCCTGGAATCTGAATGTCCTTTCTGCAGACATGTGGGTTTTCTCTCACATTTCAAAGACATGCAGTAGGTGAATTGGCCATTCTAAATTGCCTGTAGATGTGATTGAGTGGTTTGGATGAACTATTGTGGCAGGGCTAACCACCTAGTGGTGTAAACCTTGGCTCGAGATGATTGTCACTGTTGAAGTGGCAACCTGACCCTGTGTGCAAAATTTGAAAAATGAGTTTGTGGATGGATATAGGATATGAGCTAGAGCCATGGCTGTTGATGCAATCCACAACACCCAGACTGTGGAAATGATGAGATATAACACTGCATATGAAAAATTATAGCACATGGTAGAACACATTGTGATGCCCATGCCCTGGCCCAGCAATCAAGGAGCCTCACCACTAACACCAGAGAGGGCCTCTCATATATGAGGAAAGGATAACAAATACACACAGTAAAGTACAATTTCCCTTAAGTGCACACAGAGATCACAGTCAGTCTGGGGCTGGTTGCTCCCTTGCTCTACAGGTCACCAATAAAACTCCTCTATATCGGGTCTATATAGGGTCCAGATCTCAGCCTAGCTGGCAAGCTAACCTGCAGTACCCTCTCTGCCCAACCAGTGCTTCATGTCCCTTTACCCAGACTATACGGTAGTAATCACTGCCACCACCAGATAATTATCAGCTACGCAAAGGCCCTGAAAAGAGTGTCCAATTATTACTGTGCAATATTATTATCCAATAGTAGTGTAACTTACGCAATCTTAAGACTTTGGAAGGGCTTATTACAGGATCACTTATAAGCATGCAATGTACTCTAGAGCACAACTACCTCTACATAAACCAGCCACAGTTAAGAGGTTTTAAAAATATTTAATAATAAATACTAAAAACACAAGACAATGCTACTACACCGCAGTGCTATTCAAGAGTTCAGAGATCACACAGAAACTTAAAATAATTCAGTAGTACAGTTCTGACATAACAGAAAAAACACTTAGTTTAACCTTTATAGTCCTAGCTATTGCTACAAGAAAACATACTTCTAAAGTAACTCACTTACATAGAGCAAAGCAGTGCTGAGTTGAATAGTCCAAGATCAAAATGCTCAATAATTTCTGGTTCTTGCTGTTTAAATAGAAACTGCAGTTCTGATATAACATTACATCATTTGTTTACACTTTCTTGGTTTCCAGACCATACAGAAACTGCATTTACATTCTTTTACACTTAGAGCAATAAAGGACATTCTACATCTAAATTCTGGTCATTAACTTTAGCCTTAAAACAATAGGCAGGATGCTTATTCCAGACTCATCAACTCCAAATTCTAACTTCAAAGGAATAGACATAAGGTAATTTTAATTTCAAAGGACCAATAAGAAATGCTTGATTTAGTTTCCCTTACAGCAGATGGCAATGTTGCCACATTGTTGAAACAGCATTTCTTTACATTTAAGACACAAGCCTGTATTTCACATTTATATTTGCAAATGCTAGAATTATGTATCAAATTCTATTTGACTAGGCTGGCCGTCTTCACACACATTTTTCTGACCAACTGAAGGGACCCTTCCATTGCTTAGATGTGTCTAGTGGAGCTGTACAGTATTCAGCAGACTCCTGCACACAAATCTTTGGTGTGTGTGTGTATGTGTGTGTGTGTTTGTTTTTGTGTGTGTGTGTGTGTGTGTGTGTGTGTGTGTGTGTGTGTGTGTGTGTGCTATGTTGCATAATATGAGGTATACATTCATTTAATCGACTTAACCGAACATCAAATTTTCTGAACCAGAATGTCGATTTTCAAAGTGGCAAACGGTCGGAATGTTGTAAATAACACCGAATGTGACATTTCTGACTACTCTACCACCTAAACAAATGCTACCATGGGTCCAAAAGGGGGAGGGGATATTATGCATTTCGCACATATTGCGTTTGGACAAATGAGAATTTGCTGCACTGCTTTCGGTCATTTCCCGGTTGGCCATCCACTGGCTGACCAAATGAATGTATACTTAATATGATTATGAAGGAACAACTACAGCAAAGGAACATCCCAGTGAAAGGAGCAGTTGTGGAGCAGGGAAAGAAGTCAGAAGATTAACAGAAAGAGGCAGTACTACATATAGACAGAGGCAGGCATGATACATCATGACATGGGCAAAGACATGGCATCTGATTCACAGTTGTGGGTTATTACCTAGTCAGCACGGAATCAAATTATGCATGCATTCTTACACTCAGGATATGAAAAATAGTGCTTGAACTTGTCATATAATACATCAGACTTTGTTAGGTGGCCACAAAACATACACATCTTTATGTGCACAGATGAGCGAGCACAGTAACAGGTGTCTTCAGTATTGTCATTTGGGCCAGAGTCATTTTAGATTAACTTAGGGTAGTCACAAATTGTGGTAGCTGTAGGAAGTCAGAGATCACATTGTCCTGTGGTGTAATGGAGCTGCCCTTTCACAGACATTGGATACATACAGTCCTTTGGCCCTGTCACGAACATTGGAGATGTACACTCCTTTTTCCCTGTCATGAACATTGGATATATGCACACCTTTGGCCCAATCATGAACATTTGAGATGTACATTGTTTGGCCCTGTCATGAACTTTAGATATGTGCACTTCTTTGGCCCTATCATGAACACTGGGTATGTACACTCCTTCAGCCCTGTCATGAACATTGGAGATGGACACATCTTTAGCCCTGTCGTAAATGTTGGAGATTTACACTCCTTTGGCCCTGTCATGAACATTTGAGATGTATAATGCTTTGGCCTGTGGTTTCTGGGATCAATGCAATCCATGCTGGGGAGAGTGTAGAATCACAGGTGTGTGACATGCACCCTAATGGAGTGTCTCATGTCATGAGCCATCAGATGTATGGCATTCTCAACCTGTTTGACAGCCGTGAATAGGCATGATGCCCTATCATCCCACAGGGGAGACACATGGTGTAGAACCATTTGAGCAACAGAGTGTGATCTGGCAAAGTGTACCAAGTATGGAGCCCAAGGAGTCTCAGTGGCCACAGATGTGAGACCACTCAGATCAAGGAATTATCTAGTTTAATCTTCTGGGGAGATTGAAATACATTCAGGGAGAAGAAGATGTGATAATGAGATAGTTCCCATTTTACTACGTTTCTAAGAATAACATATTAGAAAATAGTGTTATCCTCTTAAAGTAAAGCGAACGTTTGTACTATAGTGAAGTCAAGGTGTGAGGAAACTATTTTCCTTTTATGGTACAGTTGTTTAAGAGTAAAAAATAGTTGGTAAACTCCTCTACAGACCAGTAGATACTATTAAGGCTCCAGGCAACAATGGATCTTTTTGTGTAGAATGTCAACATCTACTGGTAAATTTACCCAGGTTAACAAAAGCAGAATGGTCACTATGCTTGAATTTGTCTACTTAATGAAAACAAAAACCTTTTGTTATCTTTGTGGATAACACTGTTTTTGTTTCAGGATTATTCACGTCTCCATTTATGTTATATGTCATAATTTAAATTTGCCTTGGTCGATATTGACTTAAATTTGTGTATTTATGCCAAAACAAAAGCTGTGGCACTTCCAGAGACACAGCTTGATACAAATGTCCTAATTTTCCTTCCTTTAACATTAAAGTTTTATGAGTCATTAACATTACTGAATTGTCTTAAGCACTGGACATACTATGCAGCCAGAGGAAACTTTGGTACATCATGCTGCTATCC